>NC_091744.1:65371916-65636916 GCF_043380555.1 Nothobranchius furzeri | reverse complement strand
AAAAGTGTATTCCTGCTAACATAAATCCAGAAACGTTCTGATTTAATATATCTCAGTATAAGTTTTGTGCAAAAAACCAAGACAGGCAATTTAGCTTTAATTTATTTAAAATAAAACGAGCGACTCCCACTGAGGTAAATAGTCAACTTTGTTTTGCTAAGCAGTGCACCCATCGTAGCCTCGTCATCTATAAGCCAAGTTAGACAGCTAATAAATACAAAAACATTCACAAACACAGCCATTTACACAACTATTGAGCTGTCATAAAGTCGTTGGTTTTGTAGAACCACATAAAATAGATTGTGGTCTCAACCTGAATAACATGCAGATAGCCTAGGCGGGACACATGGTTCACAATTAAGTCACTTTCAAAAGCAAAAGTGTTATGTGCAAGTATGATGTCTCAAGCCCAGTGTTCTAAGGGTTGTAACAAGGCAAACCACTTGTAAATCCGTTAATATTTCATCGAGTCAAGAGTGTTTTTGTTTAAGCTGATCACTCACCTTCCAGCTGCTACCATTGAGAGCGGAGGGGTCTGTTGTCTGTGGTAAGATGGCCGCCGTTGCCGTCGACTCCCGTATTCGCCATCTAGTGTTTATATATATATATATATATATATATATATATATATATATATATATATATATATATATATGGGCAGAACTCCTTCAGGCTTGTGTTGTTCATGGAGATAAAACATCAACATTGCATTTTCTGGCCCAAGTAACAAGAGCAAACAGAGTCTTGATGTTTGTATAACATGAATATTAATGGTGTGGAACACTGAAAAATAAACATTTTCCAACTCTGATCTCTGATTACAATCGGTCACTTTTTCATGCAGTCTGAACATGAAAATAGTTTCCTACACCTACCTCCTGCGTTAGATTTTGATAGATCTACGACCCACTATCAGTCATTCATGTATGAGGCCAGAACAGTCTCAATAAGAATTAAGTCACACAACGTTTTCCACAAATGCACACGTTCATTCGGAAATCCACATTCTGTGTTTCACAAATATAATTCGGAGGAACACAAATGCACACGCTCATTCGGAAATTCACACTCGTTGACTCATAAATATAATGTGAAAAAATAAGTCACGCAACATTTTCCACAAATGCACACGCTAATTCTGAAGTTCACACTCTGTGGTTCACAAATATAATTTGTAAGAACACTTGTAATATAAACTCAGATCATACGAATTGCTGAATGTGCATTTACGAACAGCTTCTCATTTGTGAACCTTCCTGCATTCGTGAGAGAAATCGGTGTGCTGAATTTTGAGACTCTCCTGGCGTCGCAGGTCAACAAACGTCACCATTGGCTAATGAATCTGTCAATCAAATATTTGATTCTGCTAGGGCTGTTCACTTTCAGCCAATCATATGGCTCCTTATGTCACGAGACAGATCTGCTGTGCGCATGCGCATTGCAGTTCACACGGCAGAGCGGGATGGACCGGTCACAATCTGTGAGTAACAGTTTTATCTTATTCCCTCGTTGTAATTCATGCAATGTTATAGAATTATGAGTAGAAGCGTTCTTCATGGTCAAGTAAAATGTTTTATGTTAAATTCAGTCCAGACGTTACGTGAAGTCTGGTCCATTCTTCATCTAGTTTAACATCAAGCTAAACTCAAGTGAACATTTGTTTAGTTAGCGTGTCTAGGTACCATTTTTTTAGGCCACGGTGGTCAGACTCAAGCCCTTGGTCTATTTTTATCTGCCCCGCAAAATCAAATATCAAATATATAATATTAAAACTGGCCCGCCGGGCGATTTTGCTGATAAGACTACTAATCCCACAGTGCTTTGCGGCGTTAGCGCGTGAGACGAAGCAAGCCCTCTTGTGTTTACGATCATTAGCATCCACGCTAGTAGAATCAGCGTGTGCAGGTTACCCTCAGTCTTAAACAACTGAAGATACTCCTCTAAGCGCCCAGTTTACTCAGCGAGTTTCTGACTTTGAACGCCTAGAAAGAAGGTATCTGGCTGGAACAGGTGACCATCAGAGTGGAGCGAACTGAGCTTGAAATATTTAATTGTCATGAACTTTTTCTGCTCCAAAGCATGAACGTTAATAACTGAGATATTTTCATAGAAGATAATTGCTATTTTTGGTTTTCACAGATCTTAACTTATTTAATTATCTAACATGTTATTGTATGGCTGTTGTACCTTTCATTTGGTAATTGATTGTTTTGGCCCCTATAAAAATGTGTCATAGGAGAGTGTTTGTGCTTGAATTACATAGATCATGTACCTGAAGGTAGCTGACAACAACCGGGCAGACACCCACCTTGCCTTCTTCAGTGAAGCTGTGAATGAGCATGGCTTTTCTCTGAGGTATTCATGTTATTCCCAACTTTACCCTCTGTTACCCTGTTACAAATCTTCTTTTGCCTAAAGTGTGTTATTGACCAAAGATAACATGCCATTTGAGGTCATATAGTGAAATCTGGGGGGGTTGAACATTTCCCTCTTTCAAAAAATTTTTTCCCAGCAGAGGGTTAATAATGCCACATTGCTTATTCACTTAGTAGCAAGGTACACAAGGAAATTTCTGTGAGACTGAAATTGATGTAGATTGTTATAGATGTGCATTAAAAATGTTTGAAGCAAGATTCTAATGTTTTTTTTTTCATGGTGAGAGGAGATCATGGGGGAGAAAATGTAGGTGTTGCAGAATTAATGTTCTCAGTTCGTGGAACTGACACCAACAGCTTCATTGCAGGAAAAAGTGTACACTATCAACGGTGAGTTTAACCTCATTTGGAAGCTTTGTGTGTGTGTGTGTGTGTGTGTGTGTGTGTGTGTGTGTGTGTGTGTGTGTGTGTGTGTGTGTGTGTGTGTGTGTGTGTGTGTGCGCGCGCGCGCCGGTGCCTGTTGACCTGCCCAGGGTGTACCCTTCGTCTCACACTGTGACTGCTGGAGATTGGCACCAGTCCCCCTGCGACCATTCAAAAGATAACTCAAGTTGAAAACGGATGTATGGACATGTAAATGTGTGAGTATATTATAATTTTCTTTTATTTAATCCCCCTCCAAATCCAGGATTGAGCGCCTCTGGCGTGATGTCTTCATGAGTGTTACTGGTTTATATTACAACATCCTGCACTCTCTGGAAGACCAGGACTTGCTCGACATCAGTAACATCCTTCACCTGTTTTGTTGCCACTATATTTTCTTGTCTCGCATCCAGGCCAGCCTGGATGTCTTTAGAGATGCGTGGGACAACCATCCAATCAGGACAGAGGAAAACATGACACCAAATCAGCTGTGGCATCTGGGCCAGGCTCTGAATCCTGTTTCTGATCCAGGGGCAAATGTATGTTCTGTTAAAATGACTGATCACATGTCAAGTTGATCCTTAACTATAAATCAAATGTTCAACACTTTGATAATCTACCTCTGCACTATGCTTCTTGGATTCAAGACAAAATGGCTGTTGAAATTACAGTTCTGTTTGTGTGCACCTCTACTGAAGTGGACGCTGTCAACTATAATGTCATGACATTACAAAGTCATGACACATCTGCAAGTTCAAAATGCAAGGCATTAGACCTTCCAGATGTGATATTCTCACTGCTATTTTAACATAAAAGTAGCCCATTAATAAAAAATAATAATAATTTATGAAATAATGGAGATGCTAGGTTCTGCCTGACATCATTGATGTTAAGTAATTGTTAAAAGGTCATGATAGGGCTTTATTAAATGTGTTTTCTTGAGATTCATTATGCACAATGCTCATACACACTTTCTTTTTCCAGGGTAAATACCAGAGATTGAATGGGAGGAGAACGGATACATGACTGAACCTCATCCTGGGATCAGTGTCCCTGTACTGGACAGTCCTCTTTCAGATCATGAAATGTTGGAACTGCAGGACAACATAATCTGTTGCAACATTCAGACTCTTTTGAAGTGGACATATATCTTCACACTGTATCCAGTATGTTGAGAACCTACTTGAGGCTAGATGATTACATGTGTGAAGAAGGAAGGAGAGAGAAGGTAGGGAGTTAGGAAGAAAGAAAACAAAGAGACAGGAAGGAAGGAAGTTAAAAAGTGAAGGGGCGGTCCCTTTTAAGGTTAATATACTGTATATTGTTATTCAAGGGATTTGCCGTCGTAAATATGAAATGCTAAAGGATAGACCCCAAAATAGATTTCTAAATTCATTTATAGTTGTGTATTTCCTTAAAGGCTTTGTCAGCCTGATTTATTTTAGACCAGGAATGTATTTGAAAAGGCTGCTGTTCACTTAATCTATGCTACAATTCTTCAAAATGTAGATGTTCTATCATTGCTAGTGTTGGTTTAGTAACATACATCTTCCTGTGTATCCAGCTCTAATAAAAACATTTAAAGGTGAAGCACCTACTTCTTATCAGGAGATCCATTTCTTTTTACATGTTATTGTTTGAATTTTGTTTCGTTTCATAACTTTTGCTCAACATTTAAGGGGAACTGTGTTACCCTGCGATCATCTTCATTACACTTGAAAACTTGTACTATACCTCCGTCCGTCTACTTATTAAATGGAATAACATGACAAGATTCTGTCTACTGGTTTTTTGATCAAGGGATGATTAGGTGTTGTGAGAAGATTCTCTGCTACTGAGTCTGTTAAATTGCAACTGGACACACATACCCACACACCGTTTGTTCATTTGTTCTCAGAATGAGAATAATGTATTTTAGAGTTAAAAAGTTATTTTTTTTTCTTGATGTCACTGAAGGCTGTGTTAGAAATATATGCACCTCATTAAAAGGAAAAGTCACTGATGTAACCAAAAGCCTGAATACAGGAGAATAGAGACACCTGCCAAGATAAAGAGCTGGAGCTTTTGCTCCTTTTCAGAGTCACTCCCATGAAATAGGCCTGATGATTTACTAGCTTCTCTTACCTTCTCTACAGACAATGTTTAATATGAGCTTCAAGAGGTCTCTGCCCCTAATGGGGTTTGCTTTCACATAGTAAAAATGAATAATTTTCTGAATATGATTATTAAGAGGCCACCCATAGGGTGGAATGTTGGTAATGTAATGTAACCCCAGATTCTGAGTATAGCGTAGTGCTTTGAGCAATCGCCTATTGGATTAATTCCATCCCCTTAACTGCGCAGATTGGATCAGCGGTGATCGGAGAGCAGTGCATGCCGGTTAGATTTGTGTCCGACTTGATGCCGACTTGCTCTGACGTCATGCATACGTAGGCAACGATAACCACTTGAGATCAAGGCGGCCTCAGATTTTGGAGCAAGGCGCTGCAGTTGTTCTCCCTCAGCTGCAAAACCTAGAGGATGACGGGAAACGCCTGGCTCTCACCTGATCTAAGATCTGATTGGTTCATATTTTGATCCAAACATCCGGTGGTAGAACATGAAATGTTAGTTGTTCACATGTATTCTGTAAATCATGTTATGTTGATGATAACAACTCTATAGGCTTTAAAGAGAAATGTGATTTGTCTTCTTTTGTCACGTTTCCTGTGAGCACACTGAACAGCTGCTAACTTTTACTTATTATTACAGTCATGTCTCCATATACAATATATGATATCCACAAGCACGTGAGGATGTGTTTCAGCTGCTAACAGGCACCAGAATTAAAATTGAAAATTAAACAAGTGTGAACGCTAACGCGATATCTTCATCCGTCGTCACCCCCGAGCTACACATGCAGGAAATTGTGTCCGACTTTTGCGCACAGCAGATCTGTCTCGTGACATAAGGAGCCATATGATTGGCTGAAAGCGAACAGCCCTGGCAGAATCATATATTTGATTGACAGATTCATTAGCCAATGGTGACGTTTGTTGACCTGCGACGCTAGGAGAGTCTCAAAATTCAACACACCGATTTCTCTCACGAATGCAGGAAGGTTCACAAATGAGAAGCTGTTCGTGAATGCACATTCAGCAATTCGTATGATCTGTGAGTTTATATTACAAGTGTTCTTACAAATTATATTTGTGAACCACAGAGTGTGAACTTCAGAATTAGCGTGTGCATTTGTGGAAAATGTTGCGTGACTTATTTTTTCACATTATATTTATGAGTCAAAGAGTGTGAATTTCCGAATGAGCGTGTGCATTTGTGTTCCTCCGAATTATATTTGTGAAACACAGAATGTGGATTTCCGAATGAACGTGTGCATTTGTGGAAAACGTTGTGTGACTTAATTCTTATTGAGACTGTTCTGGCCTCATATTCATGGACTCACCCATCTTGATTCACGACAGAGAAGGCTGTTGTTGGTTTGGCGTCCAGGAAACAGCAGAGAACATTTTGACTAGTAGACGGTAATCGCTAGCATTAGCAGCTTCACCACATGGCAGAGTCGTGTTGCAGTTATCCAAGCTGGGGCGAGATGTCCACATATCAGGAAATAAGACTCCAAATCCTGCCGTTTTCACGCATCTAACTACCTTCTACTTCCTGAAACAGGAATGTCATAGTTGTTGTTTTTTTTCACAGAAAACGACTCATTCATTCATACTAGAAACCATAGATAATTTACCAAAACAACGAGTGACTGAGTCCTTTAATGTTCGTTCGCCACCACATTCAGTAGAGTCATTTCCTGTTTTTGATTGGTTGCATTTTCGTTACAGTGCATCCGCAGCAGAGAAACATCCTTCGAGGTTAAAGTGCAGTCCACTATTTCTGTATAAACAAAGACCTGAACCTCAATCTCCGGGAGCCTCTGCTGGCCGTCTGGCCCCCAACCCCTCTCCCAGACAGACCCCATCCTCCCCCCTAGGCAGAGTGGTGACTGCCTGCTGGTTCTTTAATCGATTGCTAATGGGTTCAATTCCATCGTCGAGGAGCTCCTTGGAACATGGCCCTGAAACTGAATGAGGTGGAAATACCATTTGCGGCTTTATGAGCCGTTATACTGCAGCAGGAGACCTCTATTCTGCATGCTTCATAGCGCTGCTGAGAGTTTTGCACCACCGCTTGATAGTTTTTCTTGCGCCGGCTCCTACCGCTTTCGTCTCAGTGCTTCCCATTTACACTGCGCCCTAAAGCTTTTACATCCACTCAATCTATGGCAAAATAGCTTTGCTTTGCTGCATTTTTCACAAAGCATGATGTGTGGGGTAATTATATTAGTATATCTCCCTCACACACAGGATGACCCAGCAGATTCAGTTCTGCTCCACGCTGTGATAGTCATCATTATGCTTGTATCTGGAGCTATGGCCCTGTGTGAGTGACATCACTGTGTCTTATTACTCACACTGTGAATAAAGGGTCGTTCACAAAACTGCAGCTGTTTTGTAGATGTAATAAATAAATTACTAAAAGTTTACACCTTTGGGCAGGAGAGCTAATGTAGTCCAGATCTGCCCAGATTTCTGCAGTGCTCTCATGAGCTTGCTCTGGCTGAAATGCAAAGCTAAGCAGCCAACACCGTTCTACATTTCACAGCCAGTCCCAGCAGACATGTGCTCTTTGAAGCATTCTAGGCCAGGAGTCTTGTTTGTTCAGTATTTCCAGAGAAGGGAGTGAGGAAAAGAGGGGGAAAGAGACCAAAAACACAAGCTATTGTTTATTTTTACGACAGCAGAGAGCAACATTTTTTGACGTCTCAACAGTGAAAACTGCTGCCAGATGTCTTGATACAATCAACCGTGTCAAAGAGGAGGTGGAATAAATGCTTCGTTGAACTAGAGGTTATCTTAGTGATGGGTGGGAGGAGTGGTGAGGTAGAGGGAGAGCTAGGGGTGAGCTGGGATGCTGCTGTGTGGGTGTCTGTGGATGTCAGCTCACTCGTTCATTCCCAAACCTCGGTATAAGCACTTTCTTAGATGTGGTGTGAATAATTAGTACGCTTGGCCTAGATTGTCTCATCAATGGACATTTAATCTTCTGAAGAATGACGAGAAAGCTGCAATCAAGGACGCCAACGATTTCTGTGCAGACCTGA
Organism: Nothobranchius furzeri; assembly: GCF_043380555.1. Lineage (NCBI taxonomy): Eukaryota > Metazoa > Chordata > Actinopteri > Cyprinodontiformes > Nothobranchiidae > Nothobranchius > Nothobranchius furzeri. The sequence goes on along the minus strand of NC_091744.1, from coordinate 65,628,966 downwards.
TGCCAGCAGCTGCAGTAGCCGGGTACAAAGCACATGTTTGTGTTTGTTCTTTCAGGCTCATCTTCCAGCGCCAAGTAGAGTATGACAGGATTTACATGCAGGCTTCTAATCTTTGTAAGCGAACCTGTTTCGGGATGTAATTCACATGGTATGTCTTTTGATTCGGATTAGTCCAGACAATCCTCTTACTCGTGGCTCAGTATAACTTATCAGTGACAAGGCCGTCTCGTGGAGCGGTGCAAATCCTCATATCCACCCCTCCCAGACTTCCAACTCGTAATTCTAATCTGTCAAAATCTGATCTGAGACTTTAACTTCCAAATACCTCTTGAAAGCCAGAGCTCAAGCTGAAGTTCATGCGAGGTCTTGGGATTACATAAATTGAGGTTAGGGATTTTCAGCGCGGTCTTCTTTGAGAACAGAGCAGGATTGAAGTCATGGTACAATTTCATGGTTTTAATCTTAAAAACTAATGTAAAGCTCTTCGATGTCTTATGAAACATACTATCTGTAATTTTGAAGAGTATTTCCATTACCTCAAACACACACACACACACACACACAAATTAAACAGATGCAATTATTAAAAACTGAAAAAAATTAAAGTTTCTTCAGAATTGCACACTTTACTTAATGACATGCTTTAACATGTCACAAGATATTTAAATGCACGAGTCACATTCCCGATCCTTTGAGGTTCTTTATAATTCAATAAACGGGATTAAAAGTGGAGCATACATGCTCCACTTTTTTCTGCCTCAGTTGGAAGGCCACAAACGGGTTCCTATTAAACGTTGCAAGATTATGGCTTAATCTCACTGAACACATGTCGGGTGGAATAAAAGCAATTTTATTTCTGAAACAGTAACTCCACTCAGCTCTTTCCCTCCATAATCTCATCCCAGCTTCTGCCACTGAATGAAAAGTCTTGCCGACGTGCCAAAGCTGCCGTGTTTTTGAGGAGGCCGAGAAATCAAGGCCCTAATTAGGAGCCATAACACATTAGCATACTTGCTCTTGAACTGAACTGCACCTTCACAGCCCAAAGACAAACTTGGTTTGACGTCAGAGAGGATTTGAAGGCCGTGTACTCTGCTAGTGTGAGACAGTGGTGTGAAGATGATGATAAGCCAAAGCTTTAAATCCCAGACTCAGCTGTCTTATCTGGAGCTGCTGGGCTGTGCAGCACGCTTTAATGGAGGCGGCTCACTGTCTGAGCTTTAGCAGCAATCGCATTAAGATTCCCCCTCCTCAACCGGGCTTGTTTGTTGTCAGTTTCTGATTGAATCTTGTGAATTTTGGATTATGTTGGTTAAAGTCACCCCACATGTTTAATTCCTTTGACTAGCATGTTCCCAGGAAGGAACAGTCTAATTTATCCTCTTATTGTGTGAGAAAATGACAACAATTCTGCAACTACAAAAACATTCACTGAATTTTTCTTCTTGTGTAAAAAGAAAGTTGAGCTTTTTTCCCTCATTGTTGACTGCAAAAGATGATTATATTTGAATATCAAAAAAATAACAACAACTAAGGTATAATTATACATACAATGAAGTGAAATTAAATCATGTTTTCTGTAAGAAAATAGAAGATAAAAACACAAGTTTTTGGAATTGGTGGAATAACAAGACTATGTGTGTGTGTGTGTGTGTGTGTGTGTGTGTGTGTGTGTGTGTGTGTGTGTGTGTGTGTGTGTGTGTGTGTGTGTGTGTGTGTGTGTGTGCCTCTATTAATGTGCTTGGACACAGAGCTCTGTGAACAGTCAGCCTTCTTAGCGATGACCTTTTGTGTCTTGCCTTCCTTGTGCAAGGTGCCAATGGTCGTCTTTTGGACAACTGTCAAATCAGCAGTCTTCCGCATGATTGTGTAGCCTACAAAGACTGATAGACCATTGAAAGGATTTTGCAGGTGATTTTAGTTAATAGCTGATTAGAATGTGACCCCAGCAGGCTTCAATATTGAACCTTTTCATGATATTAAAATATTCTGAGATAATGAATTTGAGATTTTCATTAGTTGTCAGTTATAATCATCAAAATCAAATAAATAAACATTTTAAATATATCAGTCTGTGTGTAATGAATCTAAAATACAAGTTTCACTTTTTTGAATGAAATTACTGAAATAAATCAACTTTGTCGTGTGTGTGTGTGTGTGTGTGTGTGTGTGTGTGTGTGTGTGTGTGTGTGTGTGTGTGTGTGTGTGCGTGTGCTTCTCCTATGCAAGGTTTGTATGGACTTATTAAATAAATAGCAGTAATGCACCATTGTGTTCCTTTTCATTTATCACAGGCGTCACATGCACGTGCACGCGCATGCACACACGCATGCGCGCACACACACAGACACACTCACATAAAAGCGTGCATGCATCACACTTATACCCCGATGAGTAACCGGCTGTTTACTCAGGTGCCTGCTCGCTCAGTGCAGTGATGAACTCCTGTGCAGACTTTAACACACTGCTGCCTCTCAGGCAAATGCCAAAACAAATCTTGTCATAATTAGCTGTAATCCTGCTCATTACCGTCTGCTTAATTATCCTATTAATAGCACTTCCTGGGAGAGCTTGTTTGCTACGCAGGCAAATGTTTGTTCCTAAATTAGCAGACAAGAAGACAGCTCCATTGTTCAAACAGCAGCTTTGACAAAGCAGAACAGGCAGGATTAACAACAGACAGAACAGGCCACAAGCTCATTTCAGCTTGGAACTGACAGGCAGGGAGGAGGCTGCCTGGGCTAACAGCAGCACTCTTATCCTTCAAGCTGCTGTATAATCTACATAGTCAAGTGAGCACAATCAGCACAGGCAACTTGTCATTATCAGAGCTGCAGAGTAGGATGAAAAAAACATGAGTGACAAGAACAGAACGAGCTACAGGTGCAGCAGAAATAAAACAGCTTACGCTGCATGATAAACGTCTTCATTTGTATGTGACATTTAGATAAACAGTGCGGACAAAAAGTGTTCAGGAAGTCCTGCACAAAACTAAAAATGTGAAAAATTCTTCAGCTACTTTAAAACAGAAGCTGACTTCAAATCACTGAGGTAGACTTTTGTCATGAATTTGGAACAAGAGCACACCACTGCTGTGTTAGCATACGTACAATAAATGCTACGTTGATTTATGTCATGTTCATCTTTTTTTTTTTACTTAAAAAAACACGTATTTTAAGGCTAACTCTGGGCGAATACGATTTTAATGACAAACATAAATAATTAGATGCTACAAAAAAGTAGGGACTAGAAGAACATGACAGATGCAGTTTATTTATAACAAAAGAAACTAAATTACTTGTTTGCATGGAAATACATCTGTAGACAATCTTAGCTTTCAGTGACAAGACATTGTTCAGTTACCGGATCTTGCACCACCTTATACTTTTAAGAATTTAAAACGAAACCTTTAAACAGATAAAGAAATAATAAAATACATGTTGTTTGTGTTTTTTTAATAGTTACAATTCACTGTGATAATATGCTAAAGGCTAAAAAAGACTGAAACGCAGATTTTAAACAGCTTACTTGTTGCCTTATCTGCGTGATTGATGTGTGTTTGCAGCAGTCAGAACCCACTGACACATGACTCAAGAGCATCCTGCAGACAACCTTCCAACTAACCTCCTTATCCTGCAGGTAACAAGACACTGATGTGAACTGTGTGACTTTCAAAGGGAGAGCTGTGCCTCCTCCTGGCCTTGTAAGACAGTCAGGTCATCACCGTAGGAATGAATTGGATCCGTCTTCCCCATCAAGCCTCCAAAGATTCCAAACAACACTCCAGAGGAAAGCTTTTAAAGTAAATAAGGCTACACCTTGGAGTAAGGTGAAGACCAGGAACATTGAGCTATGCACACTAAGTTAAGCAGACTCAACACCTCATGCTCTAGCAAGCCTATACATTATGAATGATCCTTCTCCTCCACACCCATGCACCAATCCTCTATACATACACTGTGTGCCATAGCTGAAGTAAGCAGAGCCTGCAGCACTGTCAGCCCATTGATGTACAACACTCTGCCCTTTGTTCCTTGTACACAAACACACTTTCCACATTAATATTTCACAGGAAATGTACTCTGTGCTTGTGATTTAAAGCTTTTTCTTGTTAACAATGCTGTTTTCTCTATTCTGCTGCACTGAATTATGAAGGCAGCTTGTCAGAGAGAAGACATGGTCATTATATTACAATAATACAGGAGATAAATGATTACTGCGTGACTTTATATCCACCGCACCTCACTGACTTCCTGTCCAGACATTGTCCCTCATGTTGCACTTGCAGCCATTAGTTAGGAACACAAAGAGGCGACAAAGATAACAAAAAAAATAAATTCATGGGGTGGTTTGAATCTATTACTTTACTGTGTTTGTGCAGAAGTACACCTGCAGAGATTCCATTCAACTCACCTCTAAGATCCTGGTCCATGGTGCTGATAGTGAGGATCCACTTCATCTTGATGAGCAGGAGATGTTGTCACACTTTGGAAGCACTGCTAAAGCTAGAGGCTCTTATTGTGAAGGATTAAAAGAAATGTTTGCATTTAATTGTGGTAGGCAAAGATATGTGCCTCATTTTGATTATTTAAAATTATTTTTGACCTTTTTCTCAACATTTAATGTTTGATTTCAAGACAACATCTTGTTTTATTGATTTATTATTTATTTATTTATTCATTACATTCCTTGGTGTAACTTATATCATTTAGCTCCATTTACCTGCAGAACCTCCCAAATGAAAAACCTCTTTCAAAATAAAAGCCAATTTCAACATAAAAGCAATGTTTTCCAATTTTAGACCCATTTCCATTTGATTTCAGAAAAAAAGAGTTGATTTAATGGTTCATAGTTCAATTGGACCTGTCGTAATTTAAACAAACCAATGGTACAAACATCAAGACTCTGTTAGCGCTTGTTACTTGGGCCAGAAAATGCAATGTTGATGTTTTATCTCCATGAACAACACAAGAAACTGCCTCCCAAAATCATGGGAACAGTTTCCTTATTTTTCAGGAGTGTTGAGTTCAAATTTAAGGATGTTGAAACACCTCTGAAAACACTCTCTGTACACATTATACACGTATGCAGATAGCACAGCAACATACTGCTGATGCATTTTTTTTTTCCGTAAGATCTATTTGTTGCAGTGTTGGAAAAAACACAAGCATGTGATGTTGGTTGTTTGTTCTCGTTGTCAGAGAAAAGGCAAAAATCAATGGATTTTCCTTGCGAGTGAAACATGACAGACATAACGAAACCTTTCATGAGAAAGGGATGAATAATTCATGGGCGCTCTCTTGCTGTGCTTTGTTGTGTCTCATACAGATGGGATTACAGCAGGCTAGATCTTGGAAACATATGAAAGATTAATTTGTGATCTGGGACACTGTTTGCTTACAAAAGGACTAAATAATGATTTTACTGAAAGTGGCAGGAATCTGGGGATGGGTGCGATGTGCGCTTGGAGGCTGGACACAAAGAGTCTGAAGAGATGAAATAGGATTCAGAATAATTTGACCTGACAGATAAGTCAAAAACTTTGTGTTGAAAAAGCTACCGAGGCATCTCTTGCTCTGCTTTGATTGAGTCGTGTTATGCAGCAATTAGGCTGAAAGACACATTAGCATTGTAATGACATTGTTTTTTCTTGTTGTTTTTAATTGATCCCTGAAGAGTAAAATGCTGTTTTCTTCTTGCACAGGCAGGTCAGACACTTAGCAGTTGTGAAACTTCTCCAGCAGCTGTCAGGGATTGGCTGTCTTGCTCAAGGACACTTCTCCTTCTGTGTAGATGCTTACTCGCTCTTAAATCCTGGCTCTCCTGCTGAAGAACTGACTTCAAATTAACAGCCTTCTGCCCAAAATTTCACATTAGTAGAGTTGAATTTCCTCGTCTTCAGAGTTGCTGAGTTTGGCATTAGGGGACTGTCTGAAAATAACTTGAAACTTTTTTTCAAGAGGAGTCCTCCAATAATTCTCCAGCGAGGGAACATGAGAAGCTGTTGTCTGGTCCCCCGCAGATGGCACAGACTCTAGGGTGGCACTGCTTGATGTTTTTGATGAGCTGTGCATATACAAAAGCAAAACATCTGGAGCTGCCATGTGGCCCCTCCATTTGGCCAACTTCATACCTCCTCGAGCCAGATGCACCCAAACAACTGTGAGCTAAACAGCATGAATGATTCATGGAGGAGCGAGAGGCACAGCTTACACCAGAGACCTGCCAGAGACTTTGATTGTAAATCTGAAAAAGCTATAAATATGCAAAAGGCATTAGGCGCGCTGTGAGAGGGGGTGTGATTTGTCAAATGATCTATTTGACCAACGTGACGAAAGCTCTGGTGGCTTTTCTTAATTAGAGGGGAAAAAATGTAATATGCCGTTGTCATTTTCAATAAAACTGAGATTTTTTTAGTAAGTATGTTTGTAGAGACACATTGGAGTGTGCTTATAGTGTGTTTGATTTACCTTGGAAACCCAAACTCAGAACTGTGCATTGTGTCACACTCAAGTTAATGACGTTCTGGTTACCTACGTCGGAGAAGTAAGGATTCCAATATGGCGAAAGCTGTTGTTTTGTCACCTCTCTATGAAAACAGATGACCACTAAACACATTTGCAGCTTATATGCAGCTTAGAGTTGCAAGTGCTTACATGTAACATTGATAGTGTGTTTTGTAAAATAAACACATTTCAACCTAAACTTACTGTTGCTGATACGGAGAGCAGCCAAATTGGATTTCAAGGTCAGGGTTCTAAAATTTTTCCAACTTTCAGACCTGGAGGTCCTATTCTGGAGGGCAACAACACAGATGCTCTATATAAGAAGAGCAAAAGCCGATTCGCCTCCTGAGGAGGCTGAGGTCCTTCTGAGTTAATTTCCATCTGCTAAAATCCTTTTATTACTCTGTTGTTGGATTTGTTCTTCACTCTGCTGTGGTGTGTTGGGGTGCAGGCAGATCTGACCGAGACAGGAAGAGACTGAACAAGCTAGTTAAAAAAGCTAGCTCGGTCCTGGGCTGCCAACTAAGTTCAGTCGAGATGATGTGTGAAAGAAGGATGCTGGGGAAGATGACCTCCATCTTGGAAAACTCCTACCACCCACTGTATTCCATTGTGGAGGCCATGGACAGATCCTTCAGAGGCAGACTGAGACATCCCAGATGTAAAACAGAACGCCACCATAGATCATTCATCCAGTAAAAGTGTATAACTCCTCAGTTTAACTGGTGCTGCCATTATCCTGGTACACGATAACATCAATGCCACATTCAGTATGTGTTAAATACTTGTGCAACCAGATGTACATTAGTATACCTGTGTCCCTTATGCTGCATGGTTGTGGAACACAAGTTTACATTTCATTCATTGTTTTAGTGGCTGAAGGTTACAATAATAGCTTACTGCTTCTGTGTATTTTCCTGTAACCTTGTTAATATTTTCTTCTTCCTTTTTCTCTTAGGCCCTGTCCACACGTAGCCGGGGATCTGCCAAAACGTAGATATTTTTCTACGTTTTGGCCTGTCATCCCCACGAAAACGGAGTTTTTTCACACGAAAACGGATCTTTTTAAAAACTCCGGCCAAAGTGAAGATCTGCTTTATCTCCGTTTTGGGTGTCTGCGTGTGGACAGACAAAACCGGAGTTTTAAGGTCCGCAACGTCACTTTCCGCGACAGAAAAATGCTGACATCACGTGTGCGACCTGTGTTTACACTAGCCGGCATCATGGAAGCCCTCAGAGCTGCGCTCTGTCACTACCCGATCCATCAATTGTCCAAGCGCTTTCTGCTTGTTTGTTTTTGCAAGCGGAATTACTGCTCCTTGCGGAAGACCACAGACGAAGGACGAGGTTAAGAACGGGGGAAGTACTGCCGCCTACAGGTCTGACATGTCCTTAACAACGTATTTATTCGGGTACGTGTGGACAGTGTTATTTTTTAAAACACAGTGGTGTGGATGCAAGTTTTTGGAGGGGCGGATATTCGTTTAAAAAAAACCCGGCTACGTGTGGACTAGGCCTCAGTCTATGTGCTGCTGTAGCAAGTGAATTTCCCCACTGTGGGATTAATTTTCTATTCTATTCTATTTCAGTTGGTTTTCCCTACTCAGAAGATGAGATTTCTGAATTTCAAGGACAAATTGAATGCACCATCTGCAGAGCAGGGTTCTACAGAAAAACTGCAAAGATGGTGTCAGGTCATGCAGGGTGCTGCGATGAATATGTCACATAGTGTGCTCCTATGTTTGGTCCTAGCATTGTCCGACTGGGTGCAAAGACAGTTTGAAAGACGACCATAGATTGCATCTCATGAGATCTGTCAATGGGTCGTTGTCAGAATATGTATTCATATGTAGGAAGGCTTGCCGGGCTATGGAATTATAGCTGTTTGGGTCCAATCATGAAAATGACCTCATGTCTGACCTCACACAGAGAGATTTGTTTGAGGTCAAAGTTTGTGCTATGATTGACTCACAGCTGCTTCCACATTGAATTTTAGCTCAGTATCTGTGAAAGTGACCGAGTCACATATTTTTTGCCGATGTCCATGATTGTGTTGATCACATCGGGATGACTCCAAAAGGTAATCAGTTTTTGACAGAAATCCAGTGATTATTTTCTGAAAGTACCATTAAAATCCAATGACTTGTGTTGTGACACATTATCCAGCTGCAGATTAAACATCTGCTAAAGCAGATAAAACCATCAATGTGGTATTTGCTGCTATGATGGGTTTTATTAGCATATTTGATCGAGCTCACACTCATACAAAGTATGCTTTGTATACGCTTTATTTAACTCTAACAAAACCTCTGTTGTTGTATTTAAAGCACTAGGAACTACCTGTTTCCATGAGTGGATCTGGTTAAGGTTTCAGATACCTATTGTCCATGAAAGAGGATTCTTTTCTTGTTTGTTTGTGTTCAAATCAGCAGCCATTTGTCCTTATGTAAATGTAACATCGTGCTTAGGAAGTTTTCATGTCATCCTGCTGAGTCATGACCCATAAAGCCTGCACACCTTTAATTTATTTCTGCTTAGCTGGAAACATTTTGTCTACTCATTAATCTGTGTTAAACAGAATCCAGGCCTCTCAGGTGGGAGGAAAGTTACATCATCCTACATTCTGCAGCTTAAAAACCTCATTTTAATATTTTTGTTTTAATTATTTTAATATTCCTAGGGGGCTTGTGGAACACACCATGTAGTAAAATAATTTCACCTGAGTTACTGACAAGCTATGGCAGGAGGAAAGGATTTTATCAATTACTAGTAAGATTTTCAGTTAATATAGTAAAGTAAAGAAAAATAAATGTCTGCAATGATAATTAAATCAGAATAGAATTAAGATTCTCCAGTCTGATACTCAGTCAGCCGAGTAAAACACACCCATTTCACACACAACGTGTTAAAACAACATTTTGTACGTTTGGATTTAGAGGATTTGTTGTATGAATGAGGCGGGGGGCCTAATGATGTGTGTCACCATCTCTAAACACACAAACAAACATGCTGAAGAAGCTCTGTGGTGGAATGTGTTATCAGAGCTCCAACAGCATGTTGTAGACTCAGCACTGATGTCATTCACCATCTAATGAGATGAGCTCTCACTGCTAATTAACCCATCCATAACTCCCAGAGCTGCATTCATTAAACCCAGAGAAAACGGGCACAGACGTCATCTCTTTGGAAACACCTAATAGTTTTCCAAAGCTTTGGAGCTCTTTTCTTCTCAGAATTGTTGCACAGAAATGAGATGAGATGAAAATAAAGGTGTTTGCTTTGCAAAATTTCAGAATTTTAGGGTTTGCATTTTAAAAGACAAATAATGCAGCCCACACTGCTGCACAGCAATGTAGGAAGGTGTCACATTGACAGATTCGGTGTAACCACAGGATGACAGCGCTGCTTCTTCACCCATCAGAGATCTGTAGCTCATAAAGACATGTAGACCAACATTTTTCAGTCATAATTAGACATTTTTGCTTTGATTTAGATATAAATTTAATCTCAATTGAAAACTAGAGAAAACTGTAATTTCTTGAATAAAGTTCTAATCTGCTCAAGTTCAAATTAGACTTTTCACATCTGCCACACATCTTTGGTGAAGCCTGAATGATTGTCCTCTGAAATATCAAAGTATTTTAGAATTGAACTAAATTTGTATGTTGTTCAGTGATGTTGCCCTGCAACAAAGAGGTTGTTGGTGAGGCTGTCGGTTTTGTTATGTGCGAGTTTTATTGACGTGCACAGCAGGAAAGTCGTGTTTCATGCAGTTATTCAAGACACATCCAAGTTGTTTAAGAGCTGCACAAACTGCCGTCTGCCTGAGTGAGACGAGGCTATTTACATGGCTTTAATGTGACTGTTTACATTTATGAGTACAGTAAATAACTCAGAGTTTGTCTCCTCCGGTCTTCAGACGACAGATGAGGCCCACAAATGAGAAAACTCAGCCACACTGTTGTCTAAAAATTATGTTTGCATTAATCACCATGGCCTCTAATTCGCATACCATCTCACACATATAGAACTGAATTTCTTAGTTTATGCCAGGAAATGTGAAGGAAGCCTGCAGATAAAAAGACTGATGGCTAAGTAATTTGTAAAGTTAGGTCATAGTTACTGATATTAGTTACTGGTATGGTCCAAAGCAACGCTTATAGGAAAAATAATTGTTACAAAGAATCATGTTAAAAATATATTTTAGTCAGTCTTAAGTGTGATTCTGTGTATTTAATACTATTATTAATTACTGCACCCCGTTTCTTTAGCAGTTTACAAAAACCGACTGACGGTTAGTTGTGGAACACTGAAAAAAAGAATGAATAGTTCTAATTAAAATCAGTCAAATGCAGAGTTTTTCATGCAGGTTGAACATGAAAGTAGTCTCCTACACCTATCTCCTGCATTAGCTTCTGATAGAAAATAGATGGGGAAACTCTAGGATTTGAAAAGCCTGACAGATCTACGTCACACTGTCACTTATAACATTCAAGGACTCACCCAGCTTGACTCACGATGTGGAAGGCTGTTGTTGGTTTTATTGTCCAGGAAACAGCAGAGAATGTCTCAAATAGTATAAGCTAACCATTAGCATTAAAACCTCCACCACACAGCAGAACTCCTCCAGGCAAACAGAGTCAGTGGTAGAGTCACTTTATTGTTATCCAATCAGAGGAGAGATCAGAATCAGAAGGGTTTATTGCCATATTTGCAAGAAATCACAACATTAGGAAATTGCTGCTGTAATTGGTGCAAAAACAAGAATAGATTAAAGATGAATAAAAGATTAACAAAAATAAGAAATAAGCACAAAAAGATAATAATTAAAGAATTTTTAGATCTTGTGATGTTTTTAAATTTTTTTTAATCAACCTTTTTCATTATTGTCAGTTTCACATTAAACTGTTGTTTACGTGGAAACTTCTGGTTATTTACAAGCATAAGCATCACCACCAAAAGGCCAGATGCACTTCCACACTACCCCTCCAGGGCATATCTGGTTAGTGTCTGCAGAAATGGTCATGTAATTGTAGCTAAGATTAGAGTAGTGATGAGAACTTCGGCTCCTTTAGGAAAACCGGTGCTTACCGCTCAGCTCACTGTCGGCTATCAAACGGATTCTCACATTTTTGGTTTCATAAATACATTTATCACCAGAAATTATACAAAACTATGCGTAAACTGAACTACTATACAAATATACATTATATCAAATGTTTGTTTTTTAAATAACTTATTTTAAAATAAATATTTGTCACATCTGGCTTTCCATAAGGGGACACAGTCATTACATTTTGAGTCTATTTTTTAGGCTTTAAAACTACGTCAAACTACACGGTTTAGATCGGGCCAGACAGGAAGTTAAACACAAAAGCAGTGTGAAGCATCTGGAAATTTCAAAATAAAAGTCACGTGCAAGTAAACATAAGTTACTTCCTGTTAAAAACCCTGCAGCAGATGTAAACAGAACAGAAAATAAACCACACACCTCATGGGATGCATGCAGCTGTTATTGTGTGTGGATTTCTGAAAACACACGTGGTGTTTTAATTCTCCTGTGATTTTGTGACTGCACGGGATCACCTCTGTGGAACGTTTTCGCTCCCGTTTTGCATCAGAATTGCTCCCAGTTAGGAATGAGCTTACGGGTACAACGCCGCTATAACGTTACGGCGCCGTTTACACGTCCCGTGGAAAGAATTTGTGTTAGATTTGTTACAATAAAAGCAACTTCTCATTTGTTTCTTTTATTTTATGTTATATTATAGCAAATTGACATTTTTGATTAAAATATATTTTGTTTTCTTCGTTTAGGCTTAAAAATGTTTGTAAATGAGTAGATTGTTACAGCTAGGGGAGAATTTGCACCAGTCTCCCTGAACAGAAACTGGTGTATTTCACATGAGACAGTCAGACATGTTGGCACGGGATGTAAATCACGAGGCACAGATTTACGTCTAATACCAAGAACATAACTTCTGAGGATAGAGGATTAAATAAAGAATGTGTTGAGGTCATGCTATTGCCTTTTGACACAGAATCTGTTTTCCTTTGCCGTGTCAGCTCTGACCGTAAATCTGACATTTTTACTCAGTAAAGTGCAGGTGCAATACCTGTTTTAGTAGTCCAAGAAAACGTTCTCTACGATAGAAAGGTAACCGTAAAACAGAGGGAACCCTAGTTTCATAAGTCCAAGTTTCTTTGATAAAAACGAGGTTGTGGATTTTAGTTTTGTTATGTTTTATTGTTGACGAACACAGATGAATATTAATGGTCTTGTCTGAGAGTAGAACCGAGCCCTTCGGGTTGCGTGCGTTTCTGGTTTATTGCATTGATGACAGCTTTCAATTTCCTCCCTATTCCCTTTGGTTTCACAACTAAGCTGCGTGAAAACGGATTAAGATCACGCTTTGAATGAGTCATCACTTTAAACTACAGATGGGGTTTACAGTTCAAAAGGGATTATAAATATTAAAGAAGGCATTTTTTCTCTCTCTCTCTCTCTCTGTTCTAATGATTGAGTTTTGCTCCAGTGCATTGCTAAATCACACAGTGTACACAAATTCAAAGGATTAAGCGAATATAAATCTTCAAGGTCTCTCATATGATTTAGTCTGCATTTGGATTACCTCTGAGTAATGTCCAATTAAATAATGCATTGTTTTCAAGAAAAAAGAGGACGGAGGTTGGTGAAAGAACAGGAGGATAAAGTCCATGGCCGCTCTGCTGAAGCATCATATGATAAAACAGCTTAAAAGATTTGGGTGTTTTCTGCTTCTTTTTAAAGCAGGAACTGACAACTACTTGTTTTCTCATTCAATTTCTGCTTTTTAAATCAGCCATCGGCAGAAAAAAAATCAATTGTCCTTTAACTGATCTGAGAAAAACCCATGCTAGATTGGATTTTTAAAGGCTGCAGCTGTTGAGGTTTTTGGTTTGTTACATCTACACGAGGGAGTGTCATGTGTCACGACTTTGTGTGTTTGGATTACAGAAGCTGAATGGACCTTTGTGGTGAGACGGCTCCATCTTAGATACATAAAGAGAGAGTTTGTAATATCTTTCCGGTAACTGAGACGACCTCTTACTTATTTAAAGCTATAGTGCATCACTGAGGCCGTTTTCAGAGTGGAGGGCTCGTCTCATTGTGTGTAACAGAGACAAAGGGCACGGTGAAACACAAACCTCACATCTCGGTTCTATTTAGTAGCAAATGACTGGTTGGGTCGATGACCAGTAAGCACATGAATGGATCAATATCTTCACTTTGAGGGAACAATCTTCACTTATAATGACAATGTATCGATGTTTTAATAACCGCTCATGTTTCAGCAGTGCTAATCATTCTGCTTCACTCAGAAAGTGGATCATTAATTGTGTGTGTGTGTGTGTGTGTGTGTGTGTGTGTGTGTGTGTGTGTGTGTGCGTGTGCGTGTGTGCGCGTGCACGCTAAAATGTGGTTACATGTGCATATTTCTGATATCTTAGCACATCAAACGAGAAGCATTTTTATGGCTGTTAAAATCACCTGGTAAAGGTCACTTTGACTCTTCGGGTCATTTGACCCGAGCTGCAGGTTGTTTAGAGGCAGCGTGACCAACATGAGCTCTAACGCTCAGACCGACCGCTCTCTGTGAACAAATGATACAATCTGTGTGTGTGTGTGTGTGTGCGTGCGTGCGTGTGTGTGGGTGTGTTTTATGGTCCCTGTTGGAATAGGAGGCACGCTGACACACAAACATTTACATCTGAGTTGTTTCATAACAGCTGGCAAATCCTGACTTTTATCTGAACTGAATCTTGTGGACATTTACTTAAGTCTTCAAACAGTGATAAGGCATTGATCATTTCTCTGACTAACGTTCAAAAGCTTCTGCACTTCACTTGGACCATTCTTACATCTGTGAGCTTTTGGTTTCAGTCACTTTGCAAGTTTTGATCTATAGGTTTTTATTCATTTAAAGAATTTCAATGACAGTTTGTGCAGAAAACCAAAAAGTACTCAACAGATTCTGCAATCGTTTGAGTTCCAAGTAGAGCTGCTCGATTATGGCAAAAATAATAATCACGATTATTGTGACTGAAATTGAGACCTCGATTATTTAAGATGATTTTTCAATTTATGTTGATTTTATTTGTTTTTATTCAGTCGTAAAATTGTTCAGGGCACAATCAGGACAAAAATAAATAAGAAACAAGATGATCACTAAAATAACTGCTGATTCCCAGCATAAAAAGACCAATATACTTATAGCTCATAGTTTATGACCCTAGGGCTATAGACCTTGGTTTAACTCATTTAAGTCTAACCAGTACAGACCCAAATACCAATATCTTGCAAATACTGACAGCAAGAATTATGCAGTGGCATAATGCAGTGCAAATAAATTGATGTTCACAAAATGTTGCATAATATGTATTTAGTCGTGTCAAGGTGCTGTAGGAGAGTGCACGAGCACCGTGTCCTCAGAGAGATTAGTAATTATTAATCAGCGTGAGGAACTTATTTCTATGTCTACCTTATTTATAAACTATTTATTTAAAGGTCCATCACTTAATGTAATAACTGTCCCAACCTGCTCATGTTGATGTTTACATTCCAAAGAGGACAGAGAACCTCAAATCAACTGTCCAACTGCTTCACACTTAGTTTCAAGTGTGCAAACTCCGTTTTTTATTTAAATCATTCACTTTTTTTTGTTTTATATTTTCATTCAGCAGTTATTTCCCAAAACCTTTCTGATTTCTGCTTCAGCCTCTTGGCTGATAGAATATTGTCTTACCTGAGACAAAGGTATGTTATAATATGTATGTTTTCTGATACGACCTTGCCGTTTAACCCAGACACAGAGGAACGTGAAACTCTGTGTCAAAACATTAAAAATTTCCCAAGCTGGGAATACATGAAGAATTAAACCAATTTAAACTTTTTAAATGTAAATTCCCTACAGCAGCTTTAATCTGCTGTCACATTTAATTTTACTTCCAGACTGTTTGTCCCCATGTTCTGATCTCAAAGCCTGCTAATCAGAGATCTGGACAAGTTCCTACATTTGACAGACGCCAGAAAGATTCAATTGATGACAAACAATATTTTTATAGTGTTCAAAATGCAGTGTTTGGATTCAACTGGTACTGCCCACCAGTTTCTGTTCACCCGGGTGCGATTGTCATCCGCTGAACTCCCTTGTCTTGGTTTTAAGCATCAGAAACAATGATTTAAAAAACAAAAGTTGAAGAGAAAAAAAAAACAAAATAAGGAGATAAAATGCAACTTGACAAAATTCATTAGTTTTAGTTGGTCTGGGATTACTGTTTTGACCAAAATATACACTCTTGGCTTTTATTTGGGCACTCATTTCACTACCAAGTGCTGATAGACAGTTAATGTCTCCAATTGAGGGGTTCCACTAAAACCTTTTCCCTTTCAGCCACTAAAAGTGACACAGTTTATAGTTCAATTATTTTAATCACCAGATACCAGAAACGAAATATTTGGTTAGTGCTTAACCTTTTGATGCATGAATTATAAAATCTTCAACCATGATTATTTAACAATGTCTTTCATTCATCTTTAGGTGTGAATGAAACAAATTTCAACAAATATTGTTTGTAACATTTAATAATTTGCTAATAATTTTACTACATGTCCACATCTGTGGACGGCGTGCATTCTGAACATGGAATATATTGACTGGACTTACTGAAGTCCACACGGAGGGTCTCAAATGCAATAAAGTGCTCAACAGCTGTGCTTAACAGCAAAAACAAATAAATAACAATTTTGAGAATCTGTTCAAATTATATTTCCCATTTTCATTTTCTAGTTATAACCTTCAGGCCTCAACTGATAAGACCTTATTAGCTCAGAGCACAGCAACCGTTATGTTGTCAGTTTTGCATTACATAGTTACTGCATTAAACTCTGTGGTTATTTGCAGCACGGCTCGCTAACTAGCATGTCGGGTTCAGGGTGTAGCAGGTCCAGCCTGGCTGTGCTCTCTCTCTGTTTCACAACTTCAACCCTTTTTCCTCTCCACCGCTCTGTGCTTCCTAGATACGACACATACAAAGCAATCCATACACTCTCTCATTTATCCAAACAACAATTTAAGCAGACAACATCTAAGACAACAAACAACAACACAATTAACTAGAGTAGCGTCTCTTATTTCAAGGCTAATTTCACATCCATGGACCTACTTGACAGTACTACATGGATACTGTTCATGACGCCAAATTAAAGTAGCGTTTATATTTCCAAAAACCAGTTTAACCTCTTAGTTATCACACCAGGGATCACAACAGCGCCGGAGGGGATCCAGGTTGTCGACAGTTTTCCGGCGTCAGCTCCTGGCGCCTCGAGGCGATGGGACCCCGGCTTTCGAAGGACCAAATAATGTCATAGATTTTATCAATATGTTTATCAATAACCCATTTCCTGTAGTGAAGAGAGAAGGAGACAATGAACAACAAGTCAAACAGTTATAACTGTGGCAAGATGCCTGAGGCAAATGCACCGAACATCCGGTCACAGGGTTTATTTATAGTGAGAGAGATTGTGTGTGTGTGTGTGTGTGTGTGTGTGTGTGTGTGTGTGTGTGTGTGTGTGTGTGTGTGTGTGTGTGTGTGTGTGTGTGTGAGCATGATCAAAGAGGCATAGAGCAATACATTTACATTCAGTTGACTGAGTCAATGATCAAGAATTAATAAACATAAATTTTTCCATAACACTTTCTAAATATAACTAATATGCAGGACTAGTTTTATTGAACTATGTAACTGCATTTAGTAACATAAAGTCCATGACTGTGTTAGTTTTGTTAAAAATCTAAAAAAAAAAAACTTTGCGGTTACACTCTGCATCGATGACAAATGTAGAAATAAAAATCTATAAATAATTATTAAATTATTGTTTAAAAGCTAAAGGTTCTTCAGGAGGCTAATTTAAAGGATGTTTTGAATATAGATGCACTGAAAATATTTGCATTCAAAGCATCAAAACCTTCATAAATCTGACTTAGGAAATAACTGTATTTTTTACATTATTAATACAAAGTTAAATGTGATTATTATTGTCAGAATCATTGTGTCCTTTATTAAAAGTTTCTTTATTTAAACAAAATTGACCCACTTACGTACTGAATGAACCAGTGTCCCTCACCCATCATTCACACTGTTGTCTAAAATGGAAATAGTATGTATGTTGATAATGAGGCTTTACGTCTTAATAATTAATAATGAATTCAGATCTTTTGTGTTTGTGGAAATATTAGAGCTGTCTGAACAACATCAGTTTGGACATATAAAGTACTCTGACCAGGCTGAGGAGCTAACAGCTAATTCAACTGGAGGTCTGAAATAATACACAGCAGTAATTAAGAATGCTATTTGACAAATTTCACACTGTTGTCGGTTTTGCATTACATAGTTACTGCATTAAACTCTGTGGTTATTTGCAGCACGGCTTGCTAACTAGCATGTCGGGTTCAGGGTGTAGCAGGTCCAGCTGAAATGTTTACACAACACCATGTAATGTGACATTTATTCCATCAGCAAAGGTAAACAAAATAGAATTCATACAGACAGATCAGTTTAAATAAACTTAATGTATAATAAACCTAATTTATTGCTTTTTGTTTTAAATCTATATTAATGCATTTGTGATTAAAACGATGGCAGAAGAATGTTTTGTTTATTGTAGATTATTATATATAGAGAAAAGGCCTGTGGGCCCCTTATATAGTCCCTGGGGGCTCCATGGTGCCCAGGTTGGTGACCCTGCTTTAAGGTGTTCGTGCTGTAACTGGCCTCACTGTGGCTAACACATCTATCCAATCAGAACCCGACAGTGTTTCTTCAAATTGAGGTTGCTCAAAGAAATACAACAGGTGAGCTGTTTATGTAGCCTGGCCTGGGTCTGGGAACTCTCCTATTCAAATAACCCCACCCCGTGAGAATTCTAACCAAGCCAATCAGCGCCGAGTAGCGTACCTCACACATGAGCGTTGCACCCGTGGGGGATGTAGGGGATTCAACACCCACACTTTTCTTATTGAGATCGTTCAACTGACACCCTCACTTTTCCAGCTGTTTTGCTCACCTCCACACCAGTCTGGTCTCTACGTCGCGGTCTGTTTGCCTCGGGTTTCGGTTTCAAGCAGCAGCAGGAGAGGGAGGGAGGGAAGAGCCCAAGGGCTTCCAGGGGCTCTTCCCTCCCTCCCTCTCCTGTTGCTCTGACACAACCGGCTTTCAACTAATCGATTTGCTTCCCACCATAAATCCCGCCTGTTTGGTCATTGTCCAACATTCGGCTTGTTGTGGTGAAAATACACCGGGTATGTACCTACACAGAAAAGGCTTACACATATTTTATCTTAATATTTTAGCAGATATTACCCAAAAAACATTTCCTCAGTCATATTAGGAAGATCCATGTCAAAATCAAGCTTTTATTTACCTATTTCTCACTCAGTATAACAAAGATGCAGAAAAGGAAAAGGCAGGAGAGGATTGAGTGTCGCACCCGTGGGGGATGTGGGATTCAACACCCACACTTTTCCAGCCGTTTTGCTCACCTCCACACCAGTCTGGTTTCTTTACATCGCACTCACTCTGTTTGCCTCATCTCCTTCGTCACCTCCCTCTTCTGACAGCCGATGTCGGGTTTCCAGGAGAGCAGGAGAGGGAGGGATGGAATAGCTAGACTGAATTCATAATTTTACATCTTGGCATTAGCTGTACAAAGTCTGAGTTTGATAAAGTGAAGCACAACAATTTGCAGAGGTTTATAACAGGCGCGGCACCAGGTTTTCATTTTTGGGTGGGCCACGGTAATTCTGGACGGACCTTAATAAGCAGTGACTTAGTGAAGCAGGCAGGTCGCGCTAGAAAATTTCGTTTAAAAAGATGTCATAAATGTGTTCCCCCATCATTTTTATTTCTAAAATATGAAGTAAAAACTCACAATTTAATTTTCATTCATTTGTCGTTAATATTTAGTCTACAACCCTGCGTTAAGTGGACCATCTTCCAGTAAAAGAAAAGCATCCAGCCCACCTCTCCAAATGCGTAAAATGTGCATCACAGCCGCTAGTTAGGCGCGCCGCGCGCACCATCAGCTACGTCAGCCCAGACAAGAGCAGAGCAAATAAAGAACAGAGGATAATTCTGTCTGGATGTGGATGGAGATTACATTTTACAGCAGCCTGATCATCATTTAAATACGTAACCATCACCCGTCTTCTAGTCCACGCTATCAGCATTATTTTAATTGGTGTGTGTGTGTGTGTGTGTGTGTGTGTGTGTGTGTGTGTGTGTTTTCCACTTCAAACACTGGTCTAACCAACCAGACCAGCGTGTCCAGTAACATATTAATGTTACAATTAAACAGTTTCACTTCATGTAGGCTAGGAACATTTCACCTGCCGTGGCCCGACCGCTTCTGCTCCGCATAAACTTTGTGCGTGATCAAATGTCTCTACAGGTGCTTTCTGAGCTGAAGAGGCTATTCTGCCTCAGACTGGATGCGTCATGCGTCTCCATATTAGAGACGGGAACAAGCGCTATTCAGCCAAAGTTTCATAATCAGAGAACATTTTTCCAGGTGACACATCCCTCAGAGAGACTGGGTTTCTTGTTCTTTCAAGACAACCAGCATCCTTGAGTTTTTCCGTCAAAATAAACAGTCAAATGGAAATATCTGTAACCTGCCATGTAACCGTTTTACCTTCCTGTGAAGATTGTTGCAAAGAGAAACAACTAAACTTGATTAACCCCAGAGCCATGCGCACTGCGCTGTACTGACTGTAAAATGCGAGGGAAACGATTTAATCGGATCCTTTTCTTTTCAACATGGTTTAATGTAAAGTTTCATTCAGTGCAAACTTTAGTTACACCAATCTAACGAGACAGAGCCTGGATTTGTATTCTGAACGGTTTAAACATGTTTAAAACGGAGACATGCGTGACGCATCTAAAATTCACACCAACTATTTCAAACTCATAGCATAATTTGGTCTCATTCTTCAATAAATTACACCAAAAACTTTATCTGATTTCATTTTGTTTGTTAATGTAGAAATCCTGCAATCATCTCTGTAATAGAAACAGTTAAACAACCTGACACAGAGCTTTCTAAATGCCATCCAGATGACAGATTTGTGCATATAGGTGAGAAGCAAATATAACCACGAGTGCAATTTTCCCTCAGCTACTTGTGTCTACCTCATTGTGTTATTCAAGAGAGGAGAGGAGCAAGAGGCCCCATGTTAAGTGTCTTATTAGTGGGAAATGACTGCAGTGTCAGACGCACCCAGGCTGTCACAGTGCAGCCATCATTAGAATAAGCATGAGAAGCTCTTGTCGTGGTCTGAATCACATTTTAATCCCCACCACATTATTACTGTGGTGAGGAAGGTCAGCACTCAGGCACATTTAGGCAGGAATAAACCCCCTCGAGAGTTTATGTTAATGTCTTTCCTCAATGGGAGATAGTGGTCATATTTTAGTTTCAAGCTTTTTGTAGAATATGGCACAGCTAATGAAGAGCCTAATGTAATGCAGCTGTGCAGGCCGCCATGGTAACCATGAATAATTCAGCCTACTTGTTCTTTGGTATCCTGGTCTCTGGAGGGTTCTACCTATATTGTCCATTATGACAGGCCATTATCCAGCCTTCAGCTTGCTAGCTCTCAGATGGTGCGCAGAGCCCATTTGTTACCCTCTTGCCCCTGGTAACCTTCAACCAGCTGGAGAGAATGATTGAGATCATACTGTTATATAAACATGAGAGCAAGAGGTGCAAGAGGCAAGAAAACGATGAGACCTCTCCACACCGGGGAATTCAAGGAGGTCCTTCCATTTCATTACAAGTGCATATTACATTTCCCTCCAAAGCCATCACTTACTCTTTGAATACAAATGGTACCAACAGACCTCTGAGATGTATTAACGTGCATGTCCTGTAGCTGTAGCGGATTAAGTTCAGGTCTTTGGTTTGGTTTGAGTACACCCAACGCAACAAGATTGCAGAAAAATCATTCATCTTTGTCACAGAGTGGAAACGTCCACATCAAAACCTGGAAATAAGACACTTAGGTTAGATCAAACCTAGCTAACATGTAGCTTTTACTTTATTGATAGGAGCGGGAAGGTGTTTTATTGTTGTTGTTTTGGGAGTCATTTATTCAACTTCTGCAGTAATTATGTTTATTAGTGTTTTTGCATCTCATGTCATTGAATGTGCTGCAGTCTGGTGTGTGTGGTGACTATTCAGACATGAAGCAAAACAGATTTCAGATTATTGATGTATTTCTGAAGTACTTCCTCTAAGAAAAACATCTTGTCCAAGAAGTTTCTACTTTTCTACCAAACTGCACACCCTTGTGCTTGGGAGTTATTTTCTTAAGAAGCTAACAGACAAACCAAGAAACAAATAGCACTAATTTAATTCCTTCAAATTAAACTTTTACTTTGGTAAAAGGATAATAATTTTAAGCTTTCTCTTTGAGCCCTAAAGTGCAGGATTTATCTACATCTCATTTGTGCAAAATTAGTAATCAAGTCACTTCCTCTGGATTAAAGTATGGAGGAAGCAAAAATAAATTTGAGAGTGTAAAGGGTATTGGTTGTGCGATTGTATTTTGTCTGGAACGTGTTTAGTACTGGACCAGCCATTTGAGGAGGTGTGATGCATTTGATCTGGTCATTAGGACAGGCAGGATGCTCTGCTCCCTGGAACCTCAGCCATTTCAGATCAATGCTTGTGGCGGGCTCGAAATCAATGAGCGTGTTGAATCTCAGAGACTCATCAGCGGGCAGTCCCCCGAGAGCCGAGCAGCGGGGAAGAGGGAGATAGACATTGGGTATGAGGGGGAGGGATGCAGAGGAGTGGAGGAGCGCTTTAGCCACTGACCTCCATAATTACACAGCGGTTCAGCTTGAATCCAAATGTGACCCGATTTAGATAATTGCCTTGGAAACACCGCTGAGCCTTGCAGTCACAGCTCTTAGCGATCACCTCTTGGATTCTCCTGGATCCATCAGGCTGGCTGAGCCGCTGCTGTGTGAGGAGCTGATATTTAGCAGAAGAGTGAATTGAGACTGATGTTTGTGTTCTTGTGATTCCAGCCATTGTCCCAAGGGCAGGGCAGTGTAATCAGGACTGTGATAGCATCTCCTGGGGAAGGGGGAGGGTGAGGAGGAGGAAGCCAGGCCAGCGGGCTGATCCAGAGGGCAGATATATTTATCTAGGTAATGAGAGCCCAAACACTGTGCCTCGGTGGGGAGGGCCGGGGACACGGCCTAGTGCGCCGAGAGACCCGCTGGTGCCATGGCAGCGAAGTCCCCGTGCTGCTCATTAAACTTCCATCAGCGTGTGGTCACCATGTTCCTGCTAGGCCTCCAAAGTGCCCGTTATTAATTCATGAAAGCACACCACACATGTGATTGAGTCTGGTGAGCAGTGAAGCATTGAAGCACAAGAGATGAGGGAAATATTGTCTGTGTCTGAACACCCAGGCCTCTACCAAGCCCCTCCCACCCTTCACCTCCTCTGGCAGTGTGCCCTTGGAAAAAAAACTGAGACAGAGACACAGATACACTGTGCTGTGAAACATTAACAGTCACTGCTGCAGTTTGCCTGAAGCTGAAACCAGAGCAGAGCAGGTCATCTCACTGTGCACATTTAATGCACGTGGGCGTTTGAGCACATTTAGGCATGCATCAGGACGTGCGTGCATGCTTTGAGCACATTTGCTTTAGTGTTTTATAAATGTAAGGGAGGAGGAGGTGGTTGTGTATTGTCAAGGCGCTACGTGAATACATTACCAACAAACGTTGTGTCGTTCTGGGATGGGATGCTTATATATATAGTGAGCCAGCCGCCTTTATCTCCACCCCACAGATGCATTCTCCAATGCTTGTGTTGTGAGGGCCGTGGTTTAGAGAGAAAAAAAACAATGTTAATAATAAAAGGGAGACAGTAAATTGGCCTGGTTATGGATTGTTGCAATTGAATTTAAAACATTAGCTTCAAGATAATAAGGACTGCTGCAGAGATAATCTAGGAAATGCATTTGGTCATTAGAGCATAGAGGGATGGGACTAATGGTGTACGGGGGTGGGCTCAGGTGGAGGCAGGGATAAAAAAAAAGGAAAAAAATGTTCAAAATCATTTTTAGGATGAATGGGTTATTTCAGGGAGCGAGCTGGGGGTGGGGGGAATAGAAAAGGGGGAGACGAGGGAGACGGCAAGAGAGAGGAGTGCTACACGATTTCAAATTAACCATTATTGTAGGCTTTGACATGTATTATGTCTCCTGAGGCTGTGAATCTTGAGCTCATTTTCACGGAGATGAGGGGAGTAGTTCGCTGTCACAGTTTGAACGTGTTCAGCTGGCTTGAGCTCCTCATCTTAGGGCCAATTATAACTCCTCTTCTTCCCAAGCCTTACCCCGACTCTCCGAAACAAATCTCACCATGCGTAGCTTATTGTTAGGTTCGCTCGATGTCCAATTAACAGAATGTTCTTCTCTTTTCCTTCCCTTCAGTTGGCTGTGGAAAATTAGACTCTGAGCAGTAAAACTCTGCAATGATAGGGCGATACCAGTGAGGGTATTTAGTTACAATTAAATTTAAGAAAGGTTTTTCTTGCATTGATTTGCTGTCATCAGTTGATTCTTAACATGTGAGAAAAAGTAGAACTGCAGATTCAAATCTTTATAGTGAATCTAAAATGAAAATAAAATATTATCACTTCTAAGTGTTTTAAGAGTTTATATTTGCAGACATGGAGCTATTTCCTGACACGTACTTAAAGCTCATTTGCTAATTGGTATTGGCATGTCATGTAGAGGGGATAAAATGTCAACTCGAGAGAGAGACAGGAGGTGGGGTTGCGGATGTCTCAGCACATTATATTAGCTCATGTTTACTGTGTTGAAATAGGAAAAGCAGTGGTAATAGCATGCTGCCGGCCAGCCCAGGAGCAACACTGTCAGGTTTCATCAGTGTGTAATTAATAAGGCAGGCTGGAGGAGCTGCTCTCGTATTAATATCCATATTAAACTGTAGTGTTTATGATATCATTAGGTCAGCATGTGAGATGGGTGGAATATGTACCACTGATAAAGAGATTGAAGTCTGCCGCCACACCAGCTACATTTGTCTGTGAATTTTAAACATGTGTTTTGTTATTTTCTGCTGTTTTATTTTCTGTGAGACAGACACTATGTTGCTGAGACCTATGCAAGTGCACTGGCTCCACTCTCTGGAATTTAATAATAAAAGGTTATATTAGTTAAACCATAATATTTTAATGAACTTAGACTCCTACGTCTGTTTTCATGACTTATACGACTTCAAAAAGTGAAACAGTGCTGAAGATTCCTATGGACTCTGTCAAATACCAGCTTTCTTCAAAAATTCTTTGATAAATAAAAAAATAAAGAAAATGACTCCATATCACCATGATTACAATGTCACACAAGTGGGATTTTAGCTTATGGCCCAATCATCGACATATGTACTGGACAATTTGTGTCCATAGGCTCGAATTATAGGTTTTTGTGCCAAATGGGAGGTTCCCACCACCGCTACTGAAAAATGAGGAAAAGAGGTGGAGCTAATAGTGGGGCTGTTACGTTTGGAACAGGGTTGGAATAAATGAACCAGTGTAGCTACTAGCTAACTTGGCTAACCCAAGAAGCTAAGAAGAGCTCCTTGGACCGGGGTATCCCACCAGCATGACAGACTGGCTCCCGTGCGAGGCTGTAGTCATGCTGATCACCTGTGGAGATCTAATATGGACCGAGACTGTTAAATTACAAGCGGAGCCTCAGACCGCAGCGATCGTAACCGGGCGCCATTGCCTTTTACATCAGCTCTTGCTCCACGGTCGGAGATAAGCAGCACACTAGCTACATGCTAACGCAAAGCTAACAGAGTTTTCCCGGCCGTTTTCAGCATGAAAAACGCGGTAGAACGACTCCAAAGTAAAGGCACCTCTGGCCTGCTTAGTGACAAAATCATAACTAGGTATAAGGATACCGGGCTTTGTTGGACCACTGCGGTGAAAGATCCACGTGCCTGCCGTTGTTGATGTTGATCCCACTATTATGTCCCACGGATCTCCAGGAGCTGGAGATCCGTGGGACATAAGCTACATACTAACCCAAAGCTAATGGAGTTTTCCCAGGTGTTTTCAGTGAGAAAAACGTGGTTGAGCGTCTTAAAAGTGAAGCAGCGTCAACAAAAAAAGCTGCCGTGTTTCTGGGAAATGAGAACAGGCAGCCACCTGCTATTCTCAGGCAGGAGACAGTAGAAGCTGGGCACCCACTCAAGTTTCTTATGCAGCCCCACTAACATGTTTGACCAAGCAGTTAAATGACACAGCATCGCCCCATTCAACCAGCAAAATAACTAACAAACTAATTGTCCTAAAAAACTTATTTTATTAGAAAATACATATTTTCAGAAAAGGAACTTGAGCCTTTTCTCCCGCAGCTATGGATTGTGGGTAATACACTTCACCCAAGTCCGCATCTGTGAATTTGGGTGAAGTGCGGATCAAGGCCCAATCTCAATACTCGCACTTGCACCCTTGCGCCCTTCAATTGCGCATTCCCGACCAGGGGTGCGAGGGTGTAGGGCAGACCTGGGCATTTTACGGCCCACGGGCCACATACGGCCCTTTGGTTGACTTTGACCGGCCCGCGTAAGGTTAATTGGAAATTACAAAATAAATGTATTTTCTCATTTTACCTCATGCATGGGCTAAGGCTGCATTGCTTTTATTTTGAAGTTGTTTTTTACGCGCACAATGACGCAATACGTATAGCAACAAGTGCCCGCGGTTGACATGGTGATTGTAGCCCCAGAAATGGCCGCTCATGCAAAAAAAAAAGAAAGAAAAATAAAGAAAGATGCCAAATACAGGATTTTCAACAAAAATTGGACTGCTAAGTATTTTTTTGTTACTGAAGTCGGAGGCAAAGCCGTGTGTTTGGTTTGCAGGGAGGAGATTGCCGTGTTTAAGGACTACAATTTGAGTCGGCATTACGACAAGAAACACTCGGAAAAATACAAGAACTTGTCTGATGCTGAGAGGGCACGGACATCCGAAGCTTTGCTAGCAACGTTGCAAAAGCAGCAAGGCTGTTTTACTAAGCTTCACACATCCAGGGATGCAGCAACCAGGACAAGCTTTGTGATTTCCCACAAAACAGCTAAAAACAGCAAGCCGTTTTCGGAGGGAGAGTTTGTCAAAGAGTGCATGGTGGACTCTGCCGCGCTAAAATGCCCTGAAAAAAGGCGCATTTGAGCAAATCCCGCTGTCCAGGCGAACAGTGGGGAACCTGGAGCTTCAGCTGCAACCAAGGGCGTCGGTTTGTTTCCAGAATTGCTGGGGACAATAACCATACACTTGAGTGGGGTTTAAAAATTGCTGGGGACAATAAAGTAGGCTAGCACAGGGGTCGGCGGCTCTGGAGCCGCATGCGGCTCTTCCATCCATCTGATGCGGCTCTGTGTTTGTAAAATAATGAATGGATATTTAAATAAAATGCTTTATATTTTACTGCATTAATTTTACATCTGTATGCCAATTCTAAATGTAAAGATTGTCTGCGTAAACCTGAACAGGTCCAACCTGGTCTTACTGTGAGACTGGGTTGACGCGTCACGCTTGTGCGTAATCATAGGCGCTTTATTAGCTGAAGACGATGTGAGATTCTGGGATTCTCCTCAGACGGCTCCTGGATGTGTCGCCACATTGGAGACGGGAACAAGCGCTATTCAGCCAAAGTTTCATCATCAGGGAACATTTTCTAAGTGACAAGTCTCTCTGAGAGACCGGGTTTGGAAAACACTCGCTTCAGTGGGAGGAACCTTCCCACATGCGCTCTGGGTGGCTCTGGGGTTAATCAAGTTTAATTGTTTCTCTTTGCAACAATCTTCACAAGAAGGCAAAACAGTTAAACGGCAGGTTACATATATTTCCATTTGACTGTTTATTTTGACAGATGAACTCAAGGATGTTGCTTGGTTTGAAAGAATTACCCCCACGCACACTGATGCACATGGATGAGCTGACATTTTAATCGTTAACGCACATCGCGGAGGTAAAAGATTCCCATCAGAACATCAGAGCTTTATACTGGACACTGTGTTCAGCGCGGCTCGGAGCGCCCACGGTGGACAGTGAGCTGAAGATCTGAGGGGTTCGCAGCGCAGCGCAGAACCATGGTGCATGCAATGATTTCCTCCCACTGAAACAGTCTGGAAACCCGGTCTCTCTGAGGGATGTGTCACTTGGAAAAATGTTCTTTTTATGAAATTATGAAACTGGCTGAACAGCGCTTGTTCCCGTCTCTAATATGGAGACGCATGATGCGTAGAGACATTTGATCACGCACAAAGTTCGTGTGGAGCAGAAGCGGTCGGGCCACGGCAGGTGAAATGTTCCTAGCCTACATGAAGGGAAACTGTTTAATTGTAACATTAATATGTTACTGGACACGCTGGTCTGGTTGGTTAGACCAGTGTTTGAAGTGGAAAACACACACACACACACACACACACACACCAATTAAAATACAGGTGCTGGCCAGTAAATTAGAATATCATCAAAAGGTTGAAAATATTTCAGTAATTCCATTCAAAACGTGAAACTTGTACATTATATTCATGCAATGCACACAGACCAATGTATTTCCGATGTTTATTACATTTAAATTTGATATTTATAGGTGACAACCAATGAAAACATCAAATCTGGTATCTCAGAAAATTAGAATATTCTAAAGGCCAATGAAAAAATGTTTGTTTCTCTAATGTTGGCCAACTGAAAAGAATGAACATGAAAAGAATGTGCATGTATAGCACTCAATACTTAGTCGGGGCTCCTTTTGCCTCAATAACTGCAGTAATGCGGCGTGGCATGGACTCGATCAGTCTGTGGCACTGCTCAGGTGTTATGAGAGCCCAGGTTGCTCTGATAGTCGTCTTCAGCTCCTCTGCATTGTTGGGTCTAGCGTATTGCATCCTCCGCTTCACAATACCCCATAGATTTTCTATGGGGTTAAGGTCAGGCGAGTTTGCTGGCCAATCAAGGACAGGGATACCATGGTCCTTGAACCAGGTGCTGGTGGTTTTGGCACTGTGTGCAGGTGCCAAGTCCTGTTGAAAGGTGAAGTCTGCATCCCCATAAAGTTGGTCAGCAGCAGGAAGCATGAAGTGCTCTAAAACTTCCTGGTAGACGGCTGCATTGACCCTGGACCTCAGGAAACAGAGTGGGCCAACACCGGCAGATGACATGGCACCCCACACCATCACTGACGGTGGAAACTTTACACTGGACCTCATGCAACGTGGATTCTGTGCTTCTCCGCTCTTCCTCCAGACTCTGGGTCCTTGATTTCCAAAGGAAATGCAGAACTTGCTTTCATCAGAAAACATAACTTTGGACCACTCAGCATCAGTCCAGTCCTTTTTGTCCTTGGCCCAGGCGAGACGCTTCTTGCGCTGTTTCTTGTTCAAGAGTGGCTTGACACACGGAATGCGACACCTGAATCCCATGTCTTTCATGAGTCTCCTCGTGGTGGTTCTTGAAGCGCTGACTCCAGCTGCAGTCCACTCTTTGTGGATCTCCCCCACATTTTTGAATGGGTTTGTCGTCACAATTCTCTGCAGGGTGCGGTTATCCCTAGAGCTTGTACACTTTTTTCTACCACATTTTTTCCGTCCCTTCGCCTGTCTGTTAATGTGCTTGGACACAGAGCTCTGCGAACAGCCAGCTTCTTTAGCAATCACCTTCTGTGTCTTGCCCTCCTTGTGCAAGGTGTCAATGATTGTCTTTTGGACAGCTGTTAAGTCAGAAGTCTTCCCCATGATTGTGGTGCCTTCAAAACAAGACTGAGGGACCTTTTAAAGGCCTTTGCAGGTGTTTTGAGTAAATCAGCTGATTAGAGTGGCAGCAGGTGTCTTCTATATTCAGCCTTTTCAGAATATTCTAATTTTTTGAGATACCAAATTTGGAGTTTTCATTAGTTGTCACTTATGAATATCAAATTTAAATGTAATGAACATTGGAAATACATTGGTCTGTGTGCATTGCATGAATATAATGTACAAGTTTCACGTTTTGAATGGAATTACTGAAATATTTTCAACCTTTTGATGATATTCTAATTTACTGGCCAGCACCTGTATATGCTGATAGCATGGACTAGAAGACAGGTGATGGTTTACGTATTTAAATGATGATCAGGCTGCTGTAAAATGTAATCTCCATCCACATCCAGACAGAATCATCCTCTATTCTGTCTCTATTTGCTCTGCTCTTGTCTGGGCTGATCAGCTGATGGTGCGCCTAACTAGCGGCTGATGCACATTTTACGCATTTGGAGAGGTGGGCTGGATGCTGTGCGTTTACTGGAAGATGGTTAACGCACGGGTGTAGACTACATATTAATGACAAATGAATGAAAATTAAATTGTGAGTTTTTACTTCATATTTTATAAATAAAAATGACGGGGGAAAACATTTATGACGTCTTTTTAAACTAAATTTTCTAGCGCGACCTGCCTGCTTCACTTAAGTCACTGCTTATTAAGGTCCGTCCAGAATTACTGTGGGAAACGGGTAATAATGGCTCTTTGATGGGAATAGGTTGCCGACCCCTGGATAAGATCTGAGCTGGTAAAACAAAAATCCTCATCAGCAGGCATTTTTGAAAGTGGGGGGGACACAGCTGCCAATCACAAATTTTGCCGGGGACATGTCCCCGGCGTCCCCGGTTAAAATGACGCCTATGGCTGCAACGTGAAGTGGCAAGTTTAGACTTTTTCTCATTGGCCTTAGACGAGAGCTGTGATGTCCGGGGGTTAACGGAGCTCACGGAGGAGCTGGCAGCAATGTGGTCGATGAAAGGGACAACGACAAGGAGTGATCTTTCTACAGAGGTAAATGCGTGCACGGACACTCTGGGATTGAAATGGGAGAGACTGTCAGGTGTCACAACAGACGGTTGTCCAAATCTTACAGGGAAAAATGTCGGACTTTTGAAACGCATGCAAGACAAAGTGACAGAAATCGATGCAGATCAAAAATAGGTGTTTTTGCATTGAATTATACACCAACATGTGTTGTGCAAGTCAGTGCTAAAAATCAACCATGTTACTGATGTTGTTACTAAAATAATAAACTTCATCAGGGCGCGGGCGATGAATCACAGACAGTTTGTCACTCTTTTGGAGGACTCCACACAGCTGTCAGATGGCTCAGCCTGGGGAAAGTGCTGAAGAGGGTTTGGGACTTGAAAGCAGAGATTCAGGATCTCTGCTGGATTTCTACTCTTCTCTTAAGGAGGAGAACTTTCCAAACCTGAGGAGACATGCTCAGAAGATGTTGGTTCTCTTCGGCTCTACCTACATTTGTGAACAAACATTTTCAATGATGAAGTTTACAAAATCCAGGTAAAGATCCTCTCTCACTGGTGATCATTTGTCAGCTGTGCTTCGCATCTCCACCTCAGACATTCAGCCTGACTTTGATGCACTCATTAAAGCCCAGTAGAGACTAGATTGCTCTCATTGAATAAGAAAAAAATCGCTTAAAAACACAAAATAAGGTGTTTGGACCAAAAATGTAGGCAACTAGCAGTGAACTGGGACACTTTTTTTAAACCTCTTTCTCAAGATCACAG
Source organism: Nothobranchius furzeri (assembly GCF_043380555.1). Taxonomy (NCBI): domain Eukaryota; kingdom Metazoa; phylum Chordata; class Actinopteri; order Cyprinodontiformes; family Nothobranchiidae; genus Nothobranchius; species Nothobranchius furzeri. Next base: position 65,597,750 of record NC_091744.1, on the reverse strand, counting down.
TTCAGTGATTTTATTTTACAGACAATACTGTGTGTCTGTAGAATGCTAAGAACCTCTTTCCAACAATATTTGAAACTCAAAATGTGTTTGGGAGTGAATGTGACTGAAACTGTTAACTAGTATAAGTCACAAATGTTTAACAAAAACGAAATGTGTGCACTTTGTTTACCATTGCCTTGGGGAATTTGAATAAATCACATTTTTGTAAGCCAACCTCACTTTTTCCTTTTTGCTCATTTATAACATATAGTCTACTCTTACCAGCTTGAAAAAACGATGGTATTTACTGCTTTTTATAAAGAAATACCATTAATATTATGCATAATTGACTTCAGCCTTTTGGCCTGGCCCTCCACAATATTTTCTATTTCTCATGTGGCCCCATGGAAAAAATAATTGCCCACCCCTGGTGTAGGGTGTCGCTATTCTCAAGTGCGGAAGTTGACCACGCCCCTGTACTTCACCCAAGTCTGCAGCAATGCGGACCTCGGACAAGGGTACTACCCACAAGTCATTGCAGCGGGAGAAAAGCCATCAAGTGTATTTTCTAATTAAATTAGTTAAGTTTAGGACAATTAGTTGATGCTCTGAATGTTTTAGACAAAGCAGCAATGAAGTTACATTTATTTCAAATAGCTGCTTTGTTGTTTGTTTGAAAGTTGTTAATAAAGGTTTTTGAAAAAAATTTCACAGCGACCAGCATCCCGGCATGCGTTACAATCGATGATGCAATGCTACCTGTCTCAATTTGGCAATTCTTTGCACACTTCTGTACTACACACTCCAACCCTACTGCACACTTTCTCCAGTGCACTTTGCTGAAGACCACAAGGCGCAGTGCGAGTATTGGGATTGGGCCCAAGAGTGCAAAAGGAGCATGATCAACTTCCGCACTTGAGAATCGGGACACCCCACGCACACACGGCCGGGATCGTGCAATTGAAGGGCGCAAGGATGGCAGTGCGAGTATTGGGATTGGGCTTCTGTAGCGGTGGTGGATGGTTGCTAATGAGCTGCAGGTGTGGCTGGTTGGGAGTGGGACCCAGAGGAATGGTGCACCAAACATCAGGCAGCACAAATCCCTGCACAGGAGCACTCTGCTTCACAAAGGTAAGAGATTAATGAAGGGTAAAGGATGAAAAACTCAAAAAAATGGCAATTGAGGAAAAAAAAACATTATGAAACGATTTTTTCACACCATTTATGAATCCATCTTTGTTCTGCAAAGAAAAATGTGTTCATTTGTTAAAAAACTAAAAGACTGCAGCCTCTCATAAGTATTGATTAGATGCACAAAGTCAGTAGGATTAATAATGTGTTCTCTACAGAGACCGTTTTTGGGGTAAAACTACTCAAATCTTCTTCTGGGACCATTTCTTCTCATCCTCAGAGTCACAGACGTGTTTTTGCAGCAAGATTTCTGCCAGGAGAGCAAAGGTTAACCTCAGACTAATCTGTATCACCTGCCTGGGCTGTATGTCTGTGACCAGGCTTTGTAGACATCCCTGCCTCTGTCTCAGCTGTCACTGTACAAGACAGAAAACATGGCAAGTCACGTAACGTTGCATATTGTGTGCACTGGCATGAAAACGTTTGGAAACTCTTGTCTGGGTTTCTGTTACTGTGAATAGCTGAAGGATCAGAAGACGACCTAATTTCCACACGTAAAGCATTTTTCGTGTTTTAAGAGAGTGAAAGTATGTTTTACTATCATTATTATTTTTGGAAATTTCAAAATAATAAACATAGAAAACAAAAATGTGGAGATTTTTCAATCGGCAGTCATTTTCTTGTTTCTAAAATCCAACGTTTGAAGTTTCAAGCTTTGTTTAATTCTGTGAAAAAATTGAATTGAATCATGCTAAATATTTAACTAACAAAATATACTAAACTAAAATATTATAAAATATATGATGATTGCATTATTATTACCTCAATATTATTATTATTTCTTAACTTTACATTAAATTATATTGTAACATGTGTTACCCAAATAAGTACAAATTGAAAAAAAATTGTTTTCTTAGTTTTTTTATTGTTAGTTTAATAAAGCAAAGAAAATAAAAACCAATTTAATAAAAATGTATAAAATTACATGAGTTGAAGAACACTGAATGACATTTATCAAGATTAAAAACTAAAATTAAGATTTGGACATTTTGATTGCATCAATGGGGATAATATTGCTCTTAATGCCAGGCGGTGCAGCTGATTAATTAACAGTTTAAATTAATCATATCATTTTGACCTTTCCTAAAGTAACAGTATAGACCTTTTGAAGTAGTTTTCTGTGAAAGCTGCAGATAGAAAATAGAGCCACTTCAGTTTCATTCAACCAGATTGATGAGCTAACGGCTAGTCCGAGCAAGGTCAAAGTTAAGGCGGTTCCATAAATCTGAAAGCTGCCATCAATATAATATTACTTGGTTTTTTACTTAAATGTCTATTGCTAGCAGTATGCAATAGTGGCACTTTGAGTGCATCCTGGGGTACTTCCTGCTGGGAAATACTTTTATTTATGGAGCTACAGCATTATATGAAATTGGCACTAGTGTAAGATAGCAGCACCACACCACTTTTAAACTTGGCTCTACTAAAATAAGCTGCTAGCTCCTCAGTTTAGTCAAAAATCATCTTTTATCCTCCAAACTGCAAAATAAGACACTAAAACACAAACAACAATGTGAGCAAGCTACAAAAGCTATGCTAAAATAGATTATCCTGTCCTCTTTTTCTTACCTTTAACCCCAACATTTTAGAAAAAAAATCATTTAATCATGTATAAAAAATCTCTCTGACAGGTATTCTGTTATTTTAGGTGGATCTGCAGTAGCAAGAAGACATCTGTGTTTTACGTATCACAAACGCGTCAGTAATGCAGTTACAATCACAAGACGTGCTGCGGAGGCACGAGTTCCACAGGGAGACAGATGGCAGTGGCCACAGAAGTGCGAGGCGTTTGCTGGCTCTGCAAATTCACTGTAGGACCAGATCTCAACACCTTACCCCTTTCGATTAATCAAGTCTGCCGCAGTTATTTAAGGCCACCAATTAATCATGCAGAATAACAGAGATGATAGATCAGGGTTAAAGGAAAGTTGGTGGATTTGGAGATAAAAATGTTTTTGCAGGGTTATTGAGGCCCCCAGCCACAGATTATCTAATCAAACGGCTGCAATCGCAGTTCAAGACCTTTTCAGGGAATATTCTCAATGATGGCTGAGGTAGATTATCTTCAGTAATCATACGTAATGTGATATTTTGACTTACCGCGTTGCGTCGGCCTCATCTGTTCATAAACACTCGTGGAGGTCACATAGCACAGAATGAACACACTCAAGTTTCCTCTCTTTCTGAGTAAAATTATGTGGAGTTAATAAAAGGAAATGACACTTAAACCTGCCTTTAGTTTTTTTAAATCACATGTAATGTAGGCGTTAATTTGTGCTGATAAAGAATTAAGGTAGTGCGAGTTGGAGAGCGGAGCTCGTCAAGCCTCTTTGCTGGTTATTAAACTGCTGTATGAGTGAGGATATGCATACATCAACACTCAACACGTCAACACTTGCAGCTTGTGGGGGCTGGGAGAATGTGTGAGTGTGTGCGTCTTTCTGCAGCTTAGCTGAGCCGCAGAATTTAATTTCAGCAAGGAGCTATCGTAATAACAAATCACTCAGATATGGGAAAGATAGCGAACTGTTGGGAAAGCGAGATTGCAATCAGTTTGCATTAGAGAAAGCAGGTTTTGTGTCTCGTAACGTGTAACAAGAACCTCTTTTAAGCAACGTGATAATCAGCGTAATCACAGCTTTGGGTCCTACTGAATAAAGTATCTTGTTCATGAGCAGACGCAGGTTCTGCACTGCAATAACAAGCCCTCGGTTTGCTAATGAGCAGCAAAAATGAGAGGGCCCAGTGTGCTGCTAAATGGCACACAGAGCTGTGAGGTTCTTATCCTGACACTTAAAGCTGACTTGATCTTGTGTCTTAGCTCCTGCCAGCTGCTCTTCGCTCTGACGGACACAAGCACATTCCACAGAAAAGAGACTCTGGTTGAGCCATTTAACTGCCAGTCAAAAGCTACAGGGGTCAAGCCCCGCCGGAGGGAGGAGGTTGCATGCTCTTGCAGCCTTGGCTCGTCAGGAACTGCAGGTCTCCGGATGAAGCTCACTGCATGTGTGTTGATGTAGGAACATTTGAGTGTGTCAGCGTGCAGAGCTCAACGCTTGCGCCTATAAAGGGGCCACGTTTAAGTTTCAAATGGGGCTGAACTTTTCAAGGCAATGCATAGCTTTCAGAGCAGCAGTACTCAATTCTATTTTTAAATCTTAGATGCAGCAGGGTTATTTACAGCTGGGAACATTACCCAACATCTCATTTTGCTGATTCCAAATGAAAACTGTCACCTGAGCACAGAGATGGGAAATCCTGATGCTTGTTTTGTGCTTTAATCACACACAAAGTGTTAGCTACAATTACATTTCATGTAAAAGACATGTAAACTAAGTTCCATTTTTGGTTCTTTTTTAAACATAGATAAGATTTTTTCTTTACCTTGCTGACATTTCATTTGCGGCTGCAAACATCTTCAGAGCTGACGCTGATGGTGGCGTCACTTCCTACACCGTTTATCTGCAGGCAGGAGAGAACGTTGTCGCCCTCTGCTGCCCGCTCTCCCCTCTCTGATGATGCATTCCCATGAGCGATCCAACGAGTAAACTCCATCGTCTCTGTTCATGGTCCCACATCCACGTCTCCTTATCTCTGTAGCTTCCTATCTTTTGTGTCTTTCTGTTGTTCTGTGTTTATGATCCTTGTGTTGTCCCAGTCCATTATATGGTTTTCTCTTGTGCAGTGATCTGTTACGGCCGATTTCTTTATTGTACCTTCTACTTCATGTTTTGCTGCTCTTGTGTGTTTTCGATTTGCCTCTTTCTCGCGTTCGTGTGTTGAGTTGGCGTCCGGTTTCTCCTATGTATGTTTTATTGCAGAGTTTGCATGGGATTTTGTAAACGACTCCACATTTAAGTCCAGCTGGTATTTTGTCTTTTGAGTGTACTAGTCTGTTTCTAACTGTTGTGTATGGTTTTGTTGGTGTGTTTATGTTGTGTTTTTTCATTATTGCTATTATTTTTTCTGTTATGCCTTTGATGTATGGTAAGGTTATCACTGGTTTTGGTTCTTGTCTTTCTGGGTTTCTGGTTCTTTGCTTAGGTTGTTCTTTTCTTTCTGTTGTTGTTTGTTGTTTTCCTTTGTTTATTGCCCATGTCGGGTATCCGCAGGTCTTTAAAGCGTGTTGTATGTGTTTGTCCTCTTGTTTACGGTCTCTTTCTACTGTTATCATGTTTGCTCGGTGATATAATGTTCTGATTACTGACATTTTGTGTATGGTAGGGTGTTCTGATGTCCATAATAAGTATTGGTCTGTGAGTGTTGGTTTCCTATATGTGTTTATGTTTAGGGTCCCGTCGGTCTGCCTGGTTATTTTAATGTCCATAAATGCTATACTGCCTTCTGGTTCTGACTCACATGTGAACTTTATGTTGCCTGTGTCGTCAGTGTTATTCAAGTGTTGTGTTAGTGTTTCTGTTTGTCCTTTTGGTATGATTTCCAGTATGTCGTCTACGTAACGTTTCCATAATTTTATTTAGCAATTTGGGGGTGGGGGGGGGCAGTGGCTATGGCTTTTTGTTCCAGATCTTCCATGAAAAACTCGCACAGGGTGGCTGATAACGGGTTACCCATGGCAAAGCCTTCCAGTTGTTTGTATATTATGTTATTGTATGTGAAGTAAGTGGAGTTAGCTACCAGTCCTATCAGTTGTGCTATGTCATCTGCTGTGAGGTTTGTTCTTTTGTGTAAAGTTTTGTCCTGTCTGATTCTGTTACTACTATGTCAATGGTTTTTTGGGTTGGTGTCTTTGTGAACAGGGATGTGATGTCATGTGAGACGTTATATTTTATTGTAGTCTTTTTTTAGTTCTTTTGCCAGTTCTATGCTATTTTTGCACAAGTATCATAAACACCGAACAACAGAAATACAAAAGATGGATAAAGGAAGCTATAAAGATAAGGAGACGTGGATGCAGGACCATGAACAGAGATGATGGAGTTTACTCATTGGATCGCGCATGGGACTGCATCATCAGAGAGGGGAGAGCGGGCAGCAGAGGGCGACAACGTCCTCTGCTGCCCACAGATAAACGGAGTAGGAAGTAACGCCACCATCAGCGTCAGCTCTGAGGATGTTTGCAGCCGCAAACGAAACGTCAGCAAGGTAAAGAAAAACCTTATCTGTGTTTAAAAAAAGAACCAAAAATGGAATTTGAAGACAAACAGCAAGAACGTACTAAAGATGTAAAATAAGTTTTATCCTTTTTTATTTACCACACATTAATTATAGAAAATTTGTTTGCAAACCTTAAAGGGAGACTTCGCAGTTTTGGCTTGCTTTTAGCACCAACCTATTGTCCAGTTAACAAAACCAAAAGTGAAACATTTCTCCTTGCTGTGTGTTTGTGTTTTTAACACCAGAATCCAACAGCTGAAATGTCTCTTCATCTTCATTAGTTTCTACAGAAGCAGTTCTTCACTAAATCAAACAAATCAGCTATGTTCATGATCTAAAATGTTCTGAAAGCAGACTCCAGAGCCAAGCATGTCAGCTCCACTTTTACTAAAGCCTAAATTATACTTCTCCGTCTGCCTCGGGACAGACATACGCAACTCCATTATCCGTCTTTGCGAGCCTGCTGGAGAGCCCTCACAAGGACGGACGGAGTCGAGCTCTCTTTTCTAAACATCTGTCCGCCGAGACAGAGAACGCAAGCTTGTGATTGGTCAAGGCACCAGTCGTCTACACTGCCGCCATTGCGCCCTGAAAAACATAAAGAGAACAGAGGATAACTTGCAGCAGACACGGAGAAGCTTGAAGAATACCTCGCAAAAAAACTAAAAATATGAACGTTTAATTCCCCCGTGACTGGAGGAGTGAAAAGATACGCAGCAAGCGTTTTATTTGTGGACGGAAATGACAGGAAACGTGGGTTTAGAGGTGGCGAGTGCATGAAGAGGTGGAGGAGGATGAGAGACAAATTTGTCTGTGTTAAAAAGTCTCTTATATACAAAAAATACACAATATAAACACACTATCTTGGACCGGATACATGACAGAATACCACAGAGCAGCGCTACACCCTCTGTTGTCCTGGTGGGGAATTGCTTTGCAACACTCCCCAGGAGACGGAGAAGTATGAGGGCAAAATGTCTCTGGCTGCCTCTCCTCCAGACCACCCAGAGCTTCCATCACAGGTATTGTAGAGCTGCACACTGACGTTGGATGGTTTTATGAATGATTGATAGCTTGTTAAACCATACAGTCAAACTGATTTTACAATCCGGACGTCACAAATTTCCCAGATACTTAAGGTTTTGCTACAAAACATTGAAGCTATAACGTCCAGAAATGGTCAGTTTTCTCCTACATGTTGACCTACATGCCACCAGTCATCTACAGACATAAATTCCATTCTCTAAGGTGGATTTTACATTCTATCTTCCAACAAGCCCAGAAGATTCTGCAGCTCTGAACACATGATAACATATTGTCAACAAACTGTTCCCGTTTCAAGGCCTAAGATTCCTTTATCGCTTCTACAGGATTCCTCATGCCTCTAAATAAAGTGAACACTTTTACAACTCATAAGTTAAATAATCAGTAAATAGTAATATGGTTGAATGAACAAATGTTATATGAATACTAATGAAATGTTTTGATTAATCTGTGCCTAAATTACTGTGGTTGAAATTAATTTTATTATTACAATGAAACATTTTGATGTTATGATCAGTAATTTTGCATGGTAGCACAGTTGTTAGCACTGTTGCCTTGCAGCACGAAGGTTGCAGGTTCGAAACTCGGCTGTGGCCTTTCTGCATGGAGTTGCATGTTCTCCCCATGCATGCGTGGGTTTCCTCCGGGTACTCCGGTTTCCCCCACAGATCACAACATGCCCTATAGGTCATAAATTGTAAGTCGCTTTGGACAAAAGCGTCTGCCAAATAAATAAACATAAACAATTTTTGGTTTAACAAGTGAATCATTATCTACACTCAAACACAATGTTCATTAGAGATAACATAAATTTAAAGTAACGTCACTGCACATAGATATTTTCTTACCCACAAATCAGAGCATCCTGTATCTGAAAGAAGGCGCAATGTTCTGAGGTTTGTTTGTCAACACCTCTTAACATGGCACGTCCCAACTGGCCGAGTAAATCATAATGTAACCCACTTCAGAGTATGTACACATCTAGACCTAGGTTCATAGGAGCTATGAGTAAGCAATAAGCCAGAGACACCTGTATAGTTTGTAGTACAACTTTAGTAATAACCTTTAACAACAATTTTACAGTACAAAACCCAAGGGCCCAAAAATTATTGATACAAAAGTAAACAATTTCCTCTTCAGTTTCAGTTCAAGGTTCGATCTGGTTTGGCTCAATGAGAGTTCAATCAGGGAGATGAATCCAGAGTTGGCTGTGTGCGAGTGTCTCAGTGGAAGACGCAATCCTACCACTGAATCCATTGAATGACTTGGGTGGCTTTCAGTGTTCATTGAACTCGAAGTTCAGCTGGGAGGCTCGCCATTGACTGGGATCACTGGTATCACTGGTCCGCCTTGTGGGTAACCAAGAGTAAAGGTTCATTCCCTGTGCATCCGCTAGGAAGGCACACAAAAAAACTTGACCTGTACACAGAAAAGATTGACTGCACAAATTATCTTGCTAAATATCTAATTAGATTCAATCTGAGTGTCGTACAACATTAAATATATCCTTTCAAATAAACTACAGTTATAGGTTGTAACCATAAACATTTGTAAACAAGGTACAGGATCAAATCAAAATATACCATTTAAACTTGCATCTATTACAAAGAATCGAAAAAAGTATTTTCACATTTACTCACATATTCATATTAGATTTATGAATTTTAATGTAACATGAACAACATGTTTCCCACATGAGTTATGTCGTTTAACCCTTTTTGCATAGGATTTAGATTTTTTAAAATAAAATTAACATAAATCACTGCTCACTGCTTTTTACCCATTTTAATTAACTTAAATTGGTCTTTTACTTCCCTTATGAAATACAGCTTTACCCTTTTATCAAATACTTAGATAATAAGGCCTTTCACTGTGCAAATTTTCCACAATGAGCTTATTTTTGCCATAAAATACAATTGAGAGGTAGTTTCTTACTCAAATAATCAGAATAAATGCATTTTAGAATGCTACAATCATGAAAATAAACATAAAAGATGCTAAATACTCTTAATTGGAGCTAGCGTGGTCACCACATGGCTCTTCCCACACACACACAGGAACATGCGAGAACTAGCTTACCAAGACGAAGTTTTCTACAGAAGAAACCAGGACAGAAAGTGCTTCTTCGACAACTCTCCAACTCTAAAAGGAATTTTTAATCAGTTTACATCACTACTAGGCTATGTGTTAAGTTCTAGCACCCGATATTCACATTTTCATACCTTTTCCTCGTGAAAAACAGGAGTTACTCTCCCTACGTCTCACACGGTGCTTTTAACAATGTTAGGCTGTCTTGCTAAACCAGCAGATACAACTTCTGGTCTGGTTCTTTTCAAAACAAAGTTCCAGTTTTCAAAAATGAAAAATATAACTTATACTTCCAAATTGAAAAGAAATAATAATCATACTATGAAAATAAATAAATATTAACCCTTTTTTCAGGCGAGTTAAGATAATATGAGAATATTAAAACAGAATCCCTTTCGGAGCATTCCAGTATTCTGTGAGATTCAGCATTCTGTTAGCTTGAGTAGAATTCGGGACTGGCCACCGGAGGAAACTCTATAACCACCGCATCTCTTAACAAGCTTTCGACAAGCTAAAAGCTGCCTACAGCTGACACAGCAAAACGGTTCAGAAACAGCTGTTCTAGACACAAACTAGTTCCAACCTGTGTGCCTGGCGACATCTCTGGACTGGAGCGTTGGTGCTCTACTGAACCTCGGTGCCAAGAGGTCATCCACCCTTCCTGACCTCCGGATCCGCGAAGAGGGTCTCCAAAGAAAGGGTGAGGTAGACATAGCATGATTGCATCTGATGCCGTTTTGATAAGAACCAACTTCATAGTTTAATGCAAACCAAATGATTTTCACACCCAGAACTCAGTTCTTCTAGATACAATATTCTGATAAACACACACCATTCAATCACCATACATCACATCCCATCCACTTAGATGCATCCATCACAGTAGTCTTGGTTAACTTGTCATGTTTTTAATTGTTTAGAAAATAAATTCTTACTTTTTATAAACCTGACTCTGTCTGAATTGATACCAAACGTGTTTGATCCCTGAAAAAGCAAAGAATCCTAGAATCTTCTGATTAAACATCTAAAGACCAAGCAAATATTCTATATTTATAAGATGTGATATTCTATGTTTATATAGAATATCACATCTTATTGGTCATAAGTAAAGGTAATATATTAAGCTTAAAAGCAACAATATTTAACCCTACAAAGCTTACATTCCACTCCATCATTCATTGTCTCAGTTATCTTGTCCAAACCAGATTCATCACAATTTGTTCTGTGTCACCATTAGTTTAGAAATATAGAATTAAATTCATTTTTATAAACTATATTCTTGACTCTGTCTGAATTAAAATGACGTGTGTTTCCCTGAATAGTCCAAAGAACCTAAGGTCATATTAAATCAAGACCAATCAGATTGATAATTCATATTTATATGGAATATTACATCTTATTGATCATTTAATAACTGTAACCATTTAATAAGTGTAACCACATCCATCACTGGCTTTCTGTTCAAATGACAACTGGCAGCCAATGAGTTAAGTTATAGCATGTGTTAACTGCTAGTGATACCAGAACAATACATTTTACTTACAGATGATGGTTGAGTGAACAAAATAGTTTGTGCAGCTTCACTCTTGTGTATCAGTCACTGTGTAAAGCTGGATTCAGACTAGGGCCCGACCGATATATCGGCCGGCCGATAGTATCGGCCGATATAGGGGTCATTAACACTATCGGCTATCGGCCAAAAAGACGGCCGATATGGCCGATATTGCGCTACCGATCCAGCAGATGGCGCCAGCTTTATGAACTCATGTTGTGAGGCTCCACTCCTCGGGGGGTGGAGCCACCGTCACAGCACACATGCAGCAGAAGCAATTCAGTCAAGCAAGACCATGGTGATGAGGAAGTAGGAGGAAAGTCTTCAGTTTTAAGCATATTTGCTGTGTCAGTGGTAAGTTGAACGGTAAAATAAGCAATGACAAAAGTATGTTTCCCTCAACATGCTTCCTAAGTTTATTGTGTGCCTCGTGGCCTCGTATTGAAAAGTTAACCTGAAAAAATAAAATAAAACTGCCGCAGCATTACGCTCTATGCAGAGCTCACGCTGCTTCCCCTTTAGTCATGCAGGGCAGTAAGTAAGTAACATTGGCCTTTTTCTGGTAGACATTCTGGAATATTCTCAGACAATTTCCTCCGCTCTTCTTCAGCAGTCTTTTCAAACTCACGCGGTTCACCCGCGACTTGTGAAAAAAATAGTGCAGACGCCGAAACGATCGCTGCACGGCGCGGGCTGGAGCGCACGGCGCGCAGCGCTGTGGCGGCCCATGTGGCCTATAGAACAGGATAACACGGGCGACGAATGAAGGCGGTCCCCGTTTCGCGGCACACCGGCGGCACACGACCGTTGTCGCAGCTGTGTACGGGCGAGGGGGGGTTGGCAACAAAGCAATGAAACGCTGTGCAGGGAGCCCCCCCCCCCCCCCAGCTGGGAGAGGAGGGGGGGGGGCGGTAATACAAGAAAATAAACATTCCTTTCTACAATAGAATAAATCTATTGTATTTTTTCAGCCTTATATTTTACATAAGGCTTATACATTGCCACATACTAGTCATTTAACGTATCTTATTTTTATTTTCCTAATACTGTCGGCTTTGGAAAGGAGCAAAACACAAAAGTGTAAAACTCCAGATTCAGAAAACAAAAAACTTGAATGTTAGATTTATACTGACTGAGTTTGTGTGTTCTGTTGTTTTTGAGATTGCAAAATAAATCTTATTTGCATTACTTGGAAACCCTAGTGAGTTATTGAGACAGTTCTTTGGTGTGTAATATAGAAATAAGTTAGCATCAAAAAGGCAGAGAATGAAGGGTTTAATCTTAAGAACATTTGTATTTTTTTTTGTGAGGGAGATTTATATATATATATATATATATATATATATATATATATATATATATATATATATATATCGGTATCGGTCCCAAAAAATGCATATCGGTCGGGCCCTAATTCATACTGTCCTGGGTTTGAGAATCTCGTGATACATGAGGGTGGCCTAGTTTGGAGCTAGGATTAGCCTTTTGTTCAATCTGCGGGTGCGATTGATTTATACATGGCCGAGGCTGATGGGGGTGGAGCTCATATTCATAAGGTGGTCACAAGCAGGTATGGGGAGAAAGGGCTCCACTTTGTGACGATACTAGGAAAGCTTGCTCAGAAAAGAAGTGTTTCTCTCACCTTTTTCAACTTTCTAATTTACATCATAAGTAGGTCAGTCACAGCTTTGACCTTTTGGCATGTTTATTCAACAACAACAAGGAAAATGTTGGTTTAGATTCTAGTTCCCCTTTAAAGCAGCTTTAGCAAATCTACAGAACAAGCTAGGTTTAGACTGCAAACACGGTCACGGAACACTCACCCCTTCCCTTGGGTATCGTCCCTGAGGTGCTTCTGTCAGAACCGGACACCCACATTTCAAGAGGAAAGGAGAAAGTGCCATGCACCAGTCACCATTTTCCATGTCCAAACATCTTTTGTTGTCCGTGACTTCAAATAGTGATTTTCTTTTTGAAACTCTGGTTGTTTGTCCTAAAGTTGAAATAATAGCAACTGGCTGTTTCTCCTTTTTTGATATCATTGAGGAGAGAACCTCTCACACCAGTGGTGTTCTGTCGCTGAAAACATGAGTGTGTTATGAATGGAGGATGCAGGGAAGTGCTGCGGTCCAGCGAGACTGACAACCGGTTGGTCCAAACATCGCTTTCAGTTTGAAACATGTTATTAGTGAAGGCTTTTAGACAAATGCGAGAGATTTTTTTTTATCTCAACAATATATTTGTAGCTATTCTATGTTAGAACATAAAGAGGCATAAAAAATTTAAGCTAATTTGTTTACCACATTTGCCATTGTAGCTTTAACCCTTAAGCCCTAGGCCTATTTTGAAGCCTATTCCTCAAAAAATGGTAAAAATAGTATTTAATGGTAAAAAATAGTTTAGATGGCTTTGGAGCGCTGGGTTTGCTGATTAATTTGATGGGAATTATTACTATTTATTCTGTAGTGTGAGGGTTGTTTTGGGCCTGTTAAGGAACTAACGTCACAGGGTCCCCGCAATTATGACATCCACTGAATTGGACTTTTAGAGAGCATCATGTGACCCAACAACAACATCCAGTGAACCACTGATTTAGACTAGTAGATAATCATGTCTTGCATCATGCATACTCATGTGCTGCCACTGGCAGGACAGAGGGGGTACAGAGTTAGCATTGCTCTTTATTTATACAGCAGATGAAAAGGAGGACTACTATATATAAAAGTGTACTGTGACATTTCACAATAGGAGCCTAATCCCAGTTAATGCTTTTAAACAATGTAGCACCTGATTGTTGGCTTAACATGAGAACTGTGGTGACAGCAGGGGGGCTCTTTTTTGGGCTGCGATTGGACAGGCCCCCAGAGATGGGTGGAGTCCATGGCTATGTTGGGGTGCTGAAATTTGTACTCTTTCCTCGTCCTTTTTCTCAGCAGGGCCCTGTTGCCACCTTTCTCCCAGTCTCCCACATGACAGAGGAGCCGTCAGAGCAGCTGGGGTTAGGGACGCTTGTCAGCAAGGCGATCAAGTGTCCTTTAAGCCTGTCCCTCATCTGTCCCATTGCCATGTCAACTGACAGCCAGCATCAGCTGATTATCGCCAGTGTGGCAGTAAGAGAAACCCACTTTGGCAGTGACAGGCTTATGACCTGGAGAACATGCTCATATTGAGTAACCAACACTTCATCCAGGGGCTCGGCCGGTGTCACCCTAGCCTTGAGAACACACTACTGGGCAGATAGTCTGACACATTAGCAATCTGTTTAAGGTTAAAGGATCAAATTGCAGCCGCAGTCATAAATTGCATCTGTTACCCTTACAAGATTTTTATGCGTTTCTAGGCTGTAATTGACCTTTATTGCTTTTAAGCCACGGAGCAGAGCGATTCTGTTAGCCACATCACATCTACAAATACATGCCTAAAAGATCATTAACCCAAATGTTTACCCCATCATTAAACCTGGGTGGGTTTTTAATGTTTAACTTATATTGCTGACCAAATGGCGGCATATGATTGTGGCACTCATAAAAGTTATTTCAATCCTCTGTGGCCAGTCATGCTTGGTGTTTGTATATTTTGAGAATCTCTGAGAGGTTAACACCCCTGTGCCCAGAGGTTCAGACAGACTACCGGTGTCTGGTATCAAACTGAATTAAAGCCGTGTCAACACATTCAGTCATCCAGGTTTACGTTACATGCAGCCCCGCCTCTCCCAACAGTCGGCTTTCATCTGAGGCACCATCATCAACATCATACATCACAGCTTCCTGTGTTTAGTGTGTCATTCCGTTTTTACGTTGTGATTTCAATAGATTAGGAGTTCTGTGGATTATTTATAATTTATTAATGGAATCAAATTAAAAGTCTCACTGTTAAGAATTTAATCCACGAGAATCTATTTTGGGGGGTTTCTTCTGGATGAGAACGTGTTCTGAAGTAGAGGACTTTGTAGGTTTTCCTCCAGACATAAGTGTGTTTAGTTACTGTGTCAACAACCTAAGGTCCTTACGCAGCAAAACAACACTAAGTGCCAA
Organism: Nothobranchius furzeri; assembly: GCF_043380555.1. Classification (NCBI taxonomy): domain Eukaryota; kingdom Metazoa; phylum Chordata; class Actinopteri; order Cyprinodontiformes; family Nothobranchiidae; genus Nothobranchius; species Nothobranchius furzeri. Next base: position 65,582,744 of record NC_091744.1, on the reverse strand, counting down.
AGTGTTATGTAAAGAAGCTAGATCCAGTGGGAGAAGCAAACTGCCACCTACAAGCCTGCTGAATCAGGCAGCGCTGATGTTGTCCTCTGATTCCTGTTGTTCTGTTGATTGCCTGTGTATGTGGCTGGTTAGGCTGCTGAAAGCTCTGTCTTTTAGCCCCAGAAATAGAGGCTTGAAGGTGACATCTGTCTGGGCGGTTGGGGGGAGGTGGGAGGGGAGCGCCGCGCCATGTTGCTATAAATACACAGCAGCCATGACAGCTCACGGAGGAAACAGCTGAGAAGAGGAGCTTTGCCACGCTGCATACCTCCTGGTGACCCTGTCACTTCAACAGAGGTCTTAATTATTCTGCAGAGGCGGCTCACCCCGCTCGCTGCTGAAGCTGTGGCACCCAGGGGCCTGTCATGGGGAAGTGCCATGCTCTGCTGCACTGCTCGAACATGTAAACAGTGGTTTGTTTTGGCGTGTTCACATTCGTCTCAACACAAGTTGGCGTTCAAGTTTAAAAACAAGAATAGTTAGTGTGTTTTGACATGTTGTTGCCACAGTTTTTCCTCTGCTTCATCACCGTTGATTCCTGTTTTAATTTATGATAATTCAAAAATTGATTTTAATAAAGTTGAATGAGCACTTTCTAATCTTAAACCCAGGGTTTGAGACTATAAACAAGCAATGTTTTAGGCATAGTGAGATTGACCTCGGTTGGCCTTTGAATGACGCTGGTAGCTTTAACAGCGAGTGCTGGTATGGTGATGCATCTTTATCACTTTTGCAGACCTAATGGCAACTTATAAATGGGTCTAGTGTTTCCTCACTCAGATTTCAGTGCATCCAAGGTCATGATTGTGTTCTGCACCAGAGCTGGAATGTTCCTGGAGTTTAGGGGTTTTGTTTTGTCCTAAAGCAACTCATAATTGCAATGTTTATTACCAGATGGCATCTTCTTTGCCTTTTCAAATGTGCCTCTCATTGCTGGCAAGACTCATGCCCACCGGTCACCCTGAAATAATTTCTCGTGTTGTTCCTGCAGAGCCTCAGCCAGCTCCCCTTCCTGACAATGACTGATGCTGTTGTGTTGCCTTTATCTGGACCCAATTGTGTGCTATGCGTGAGTGTGCGACACTAACTGGCACCAGTGGATAGATTACCTAATACAGTCCAAGCACGTTATTAGGCCCCAGGGTGCTGGCTAAGTCAGTCAGCGTTCTGTTTCTGGCCTTTTAATTATTCATCAAGGTATTGCCTGGGATGTAACCTCAATTACTGTGGGCTGCAGGGCCAGGTCACGTGTTGTTAACACTGTGTTGTGATCAGAGCCACCACGGGGAAGCCTGCCAACAGGAAGAAGAGCTTGGCGCTCCACCCACTGCCGGCGATTGGTTTAGCAGGATGCCGGCTGCACTCAGAGCAGAGAGGAGAGGCGCATTTGGGAGATAAAATAGTAAATCAAAGCTTGATGGGTGTGATCAGTGTGGTGTGAGCACCTGTACAAATCTAAAGGAAGGAGGAAGAAGGTGGAGGAACAGCTGATGGTTTAAATGAGCCAGGAGGAGGAAGAGAAATGAGCACTCTTCCTGGAGCCCACCTGTAGTGGGCAGGCTGGCGTTGCACCTGCAGTCCTGAAGCCCTCGGCACACAGAGCAGCAGGGACTGGAGGAACTGGCGGCTCTGAAACACTTGACATAAGGACACAAGGATGAGGGGCTGATTTGAGTGGCTGGAAGGTGCCAAAATAACCCACACGGTGAATCAAATGCTTCCTGCTCACGTGATTATATTATCTCAATCTTTACTCAGATTTGAAAGAGAAACAGGAGGAAACTCAAAATTGCTGCATCTCAATTTGTACCATAATAAGACATGTCGCATTTCCAATCATACCATCCATAAACTCAAACTGCCAGAGCTGAATTTATGCACTCATATCAGATTTGGTGAGAGTGATCAGACATCCCATTTCTCGGCTGATTTGTGGCGCTCATGCGTGACTGTCCCCTGTGCCGGCCTCGCCCTGACAACCATGCTGTGCATATCCAGGTAGTGATAATGAGAGATGCTGTCACAGCGAGCTACAGCTAACAGCGTTTTCGTGCTGTGTTAAATGAGGGGCTGCTGCCTTGTTAGAGCTGACTCTCCTGGGCCGGACCGTCCTCTATCATCTGATGAAAAAATATAATAAAGAATACAACAAACCGGTACGCATAGACGGTTATCTTAAGGTGAGAAATCAATCTACGTTTTCACAGCCTGTGTTATCTTTAGACAGTCTCACAACGGTACATGTTACCCACTGTCACTTTTATATTGTTTTATTGCAGTAATCCAGCATGCCACTTGTCATTTCAACTGCTGGTAATCATTTTCTCTGGTTTAAATATCTAAGATTTTAGAAACTACTATAATTAAAGAAAAAAAAACAAGAAATGGCACAAAATTACATATTTATGAATAAATAAAAAGACTAAAACTTCTTCGGTGTAAGTAACACACTGCATATTTTGTCAACAGACAGATGTTGAAGGCTGTTTGACTTGCCTTAGATATTGTGGCTCCAGCTTTATGTAAAGCCCAGTTTATACAGCAGAATGATCATGCCAATTTTTGACCTGATTCTCCTTTTTCCCAACTATCTTAGGCCTTAAGGATGCATCAGATTACCATTACCCTACAGATAATCTCCTCAGATAATCCTACCATTTGTGGTGTGTTACAAACACTTTGGTATGCTCAAAAATGCGTCCGGATCTTTCTGGGGACAAACAAACGTGATGCCTGTTGAATGTGACATGTAGCCAGTCATAAAACTAGGTGTCGGAAGCATGCTGCACGCTCCTCCTCCACCATGTTTGTTTGTCTGACCTGGAAATGTTCTTATGTGAATTTGGTTCCTGTGTTGTGTGTAGTTTTGCCATGTTGTCGCGCTCCACACATTGTAAGACCAAAACCGTTATAACAATGACATTTTTCACCACGAGTATGGTCTTATGTTTTGAAAAGCATGCAACAATTTAAAAATCCTTGTGAACCAGGCCCTAGGTCCATGAGAAGCTCCCTGTCTTATAAATCCTCCCTGACTTACGTGGACAACAGTAGCGTCATCTATTTCTGCTACTCCTGCAAGTAGCCCTGATAATGAGGCCAAGTGCTCACATTAATATGAGGACAGGGTTTAGTTATGCAGTGAGTCAGTTCTAAATCTATGACTACTTCAGCTACAGAGCCTCATCGTACATGATGAAGTGATCGGTAGAGCCTACATTCAACGTAAAATAAATGTTTCTGTTTTTCTTCTCATCAGTTTTTATCAGAGGGTCTAATTACATCCTCTCTAAAGGTCTTGTTTAGATAATGAAGCAGGTGATAATAATTAACCTGTTTGCACTTGCAGCTGAGTTTCTTTTATTCTGCAGCTAAAACAAAGCTCCTTCTTCTCAATAATTTTTAACCAGCAAGCGCTGAAGCCACGTTGCACCTCTTCCAGAGTGAGAAACAGAAATGCTCTGTGAGCTGAGAGGATTATCTATAGCTGCAGTCCTGCTGCCTCTCTAGGATAGTGCCTTTTATTATGGAGTGTTTTATTGCTGCTAGAGTAAGCTGACATGGAAGAGGCAGCTATAAAATGAAGCTTCGGTTTCTCATTTTTTCCGCCTCTTCCTGTGAAAGCTCTGCAGCCTGAATGCATGTTCATGTGTGGTGTGTGTGCAAGCAGAGGACTGATGTGACTTATAGGTTTCCAAGTTTTTGCAGCGGGTTACGGGAGTTTGCAGAATAAATGTGCCATTGTAAAGCATGAGTAACAAGAGTTTATACGGACAACATTTAGCAGGGAGCTCCACCTATAAGTCGTTTTAATGTGCCACATCATCAGTTTGGTGGTCGAGAGAAATTTGGCAAAACGTTGAGATTTCTTAACCTTTCTTGATATTTTTCCACAACCTATAAGCGTTCAAGGGCTGATCCATAATTCAAACCTTGAAACTGTGCTCGTATATCACTGATCTGTGTTTCCTTTAACTTTATCACGCTGTCAGTTCATACAAAACATCAGGATGAGAAGACGAACTGTGGTACACGCCCATCTTTTGTGTGTTTGTGTGTGTCAGTGCAGAAAGCGTCCTTGTTCACATGCTTTGCAGCAGGGAGTAGACGGGATCAGTGGAAGAGGCGCACTGACAAGTCGACCCATACCAAAGCCTTCTGTCATTACAGGGATCAAACTGTTCAAGGCCACAGACTCTTACTTTTACTCCTCCCAGTGATACAATCCTGTACCTCAGCTCCCCCCCAACTCCAGCTCAGCTTCACGTTTCAAGCAGCAGCAACTGTTGTATCGTAGATTGATTCTTTCTCAGAAAAACTGTGTGCACATGTCTACTTGGTGCCTACACTTCTGACTCTAGCTTTGCTGTAAGTTTTGTCATCTTTCTGAAAATCCTGCAGATTCCTTCTGAATGAAATTCCTGTAACCCTCTGTGGTTTGCACATACTTGTTAACTATCTCTGGTTTTATGGTTCTAAGAAACTAATATTTAGACAGAGTCAAAGTGTATATTCCTCTCATCTGAATTAACTTTATGTACAAGAAATTTGGTTTGCCATACATGTGGGGAAAAACACTGCCACCTGGATTAAATATTAGCCCCCCCCCCCCCCCCCCCCCCCCCCCTTTGAATAACTTCTGTATTTTGCAAAAGATAGTAGAGACTGAAGAAAAGGGTTGACATTGTCCCTGTGGCTACTAAATGTTTGGTACCTAATTAAACATTCTAAACCCAACTACCTCGTGCATGGAGCTTGTGGTGAGTCTTTATGTCTTTTACCACAGACCACAAGTTTTTTTCTTAGCATAACTAAATTCAGATGAATGCCTAAACATGGTAACATGCTGTGCAGCTGTGTAATTCCTACAAGCACGTTGTGGCGAAACAGGAGACATGTAGGTGATTTATTAGTCATTTTGTAACTTGGTTAAGAAACTTATAACTGCCTAATTTGTCTTATAATTAAAGTTTCTGTATTTAAACCGCAAGTTTCATTGGGGTCTAACCAACCTCAGTGCTTTTTCTACAATAGAAATTCATGGGTCACTTTTTCTTCTTCAACTGCCAAATGCTTTTTTACCTTGTGACCATTTCTGACTTGATATATGAAAAAACACTTTTATGGTGCACAGGTCACACGCAATACCAAGAAGAAGGTGGATGTATCATATTACATGGATATAAGAAGTTGCTTCTTGGTTTGATCAATTTGTAATATAATGTAACTTTTTTCATTAACATAGTAACTTGCCAAATCATTACATGACATATTCAAACATGTGCAGCGCTGAAAACCCATTATTAAATCTTATTTCTGATTATAATCAGTCATTCTGAGTTTTTCATGCAGGCTGAACATGAACATATTCTCCTACACCTGTCTCCTGCATTAGCTTCTGATAACGGTGAAACTCTAGGATTAGAAAATCCTGACAGATATACCTCACACTGTCACTTAACGTTCATGGACTCACCCATCTTGACTCACAATGGGGAAAGCTGGTGTTGGTTTAGCGTCCAGGAAACAGCAGAGAATGTCTCGGCTAGTAGAAGCTAACTGTTAGCATTAGCAACTCCACCACACAGCAGAAATTCTCCAGGCTTGTGTTTTTTTTCTGAAGATAAAACATCAGTGCTGCAAGTCAGTGGTAGAGCCGTCTTGCTGTTATCCAATCACAGGCGAGATGTCTAAAAATCAGGAAATAAAACTCAAAAACCTGCCGTCTAAAACTCAGCTGCGATGTGACTCACTTCTACTGTCTGGAAAATGTGCACCATCATTTTTTCCTCCCAGAGTATGACTTACAATACATTCATTCTCACTAGAGACCACTGCAAATGCATTTGCTAAACACGTGTTAAACACCTTTAAGCATCTTTACAGCTCAGGCACTTGTGGTTTTGCTAAAAACCTTTAGATATGGTCAGTTTTCTTCTATTTTTTTAACAGTTCTTGGTTCTTTATCTTCTTGTCTATGCCTAGTCTATACTTGTCCATGCTATGCTATCATCCATTGATGCAAGCACTCTGCAGGAGACCCACAGGCAGTGGCAAAGAAATGCCCAATTTGTTAACTTCCCATTGAAAGCTACAGATTGTAAGCTTGTGATTGGTCAGTACACCACTTCCTTTGAATTCAACATCTCTCCCCAAAACACGATTGCTGAAGATAAGATGCACAGCATACTTGTAATTTGAGGGAAAACATTTATGGAAAAGTGGGATTTAAGGTGGCCAGCTGCATGAAGAGGAGAATGAGAGACAAAGTCTCTGAAATATATCTACACAATACAAACGCACAAAACTAAGGTGGTAGGACCCCGCAGAAAAGTGCTACGCCCTCTGTTGTCCTGGTGGGGACTTGCTTTGCAAAACTCCCCAGGCAACAGAGGAGTCTGAAAGGAGAGCATCTATGTGGGTCTCTCCACCTGAGCTGACAGAGAAGTGTGAACTAGCCTTTGGATTACCAAACCAAAATGTTTGTGAAATGTTTTTGTCTTTAGGGAGCTGATGAAGAATTAATGGTTAACATCCTCACATAAAGGAATCACGTTCACTGACAGGGTTGCTGTCTTTGTGGTGCTTCCTGCCACAGAAGGTGTGCTCAGGACCATATTTTGTCTTGATGACACACTCACATATTCTCCTGCACAAGGTGAAAACCAAACCACTTTTGCTATTCCAGCTCATAATTAAAGCCAGATGGTTAAAATCTGGTTTCTTAACCACGCACTCCAGAAGCAAGGTCACCCATCACATGTTCAGAAGTTGTTGGAGACGTATGTTGTGCAAAGAAATAGTATTCTACATGTGTACGTACATGTTTGAGGGTTTGTTGTCAAACAGTAGACGGAGAAGGAAGGTGTCTGAGGCAAGAGAGAGGATTTTCTCACTTCCCTTCTTCTCTGATTACTGCTGTTTTGGCAGCTGACGCCCAGTAATGGAGACCTGGCTGTCAGTGAAATTTGTGGCTTTCTGCCGTAGCACAGCTCTTCATTCCAATCAGCAGTTGTCACACCAGCCTGGGCCGTTATTAATGACGGTCACTAACTGTCTCACAAATTCTCGGCACTATTTGAGAGCCGGCGTGAAATAAGGTTACGCTCTTTCCAGTGTGCTGCTGTGGGTTAATGGAGAGATCTCAAATATCAAACAGCTACAGATACCGCTCCTTAGCCTTTTCTCATTTACAGAGAACATGTGCATTATGAAAAGGAATGTAGTGATTTTAGAAATGAAGAGCTTTGTCCTTGAGGAAGATGCAGCTGCTGGACGTCTGCTCATAATTTCTCTGTTGCCATATTTGTGCCTGTGTCGCTGTGATGTGTGCACGCTGCTGTAGTAATCACTCTGTTTGATTGATTTTGATAACCGCCTCATAAAAGCTTCTTTATTTCCTTGTATAGTTGAGGTTGCACTAATAGAATTGTGTGTGAAAGGGCATAAATGCAACGTGACAGAAAAAGCTTGTGTTTGTCAGCTGTTAAACACGGAGCACGGGCGTTCAAAACGGCACACTGGGGAACAGCTGCCATATAAATCACTCACCTTTGAAATGCTACGATGAGCCTCTGTGGTGCACAGAGGGGTGATTCACCATGAAGCAACTGACTCCTGCGGCTTGATGCTTCCTTCTAACTAAGACAAACACTTCCTCCTACGGATTAAACACCAGGTTTCTACAGTAAACAAGTTTTAACGAATGCACTGGCAGGTTTCCAAAATGCTGATGAAGATCACTTTCATAATAATAATAATAATAATAATAATAATAATAATAATAATAATAATAATAATGCATTGAACTTATATAGCGCTTTTCTAGACACCCAAAGACGCTTCCACACACTCTCACATTCACACACTGCTAGTGATGGTAAGCTACTTGTAGCCACAGCCGCCCTGGGGAGGTCTGACAGAGGCGAGGCTGCCATTTGGCGCCGTCGGCCCCTCTGACCACCACTAACACAGGCAAGTTGGGTGAAGTGTCTTGCCCAAGGACACAACAGCAGGATACCCCTGGCGGGAGCTGGAATCGAGCCCATGACCCTCCGATGATGAGGCAACCCGCTCTACCACCCAGGGGCGGATTTAGCAATTTGGGGGCCCAAGGCGAACACAGACATGGGGCCTCTTACACTAAATTTTCGACAATCTTACCTTTAACTGGATTTGCGAAAATCTACCCTCTTCTGACACGATTTATTTTCACTTTTTATTAGTCCTCCTCTTTTTTCCTGTTTTTCTCTCCCTTTGAGTGCTTTCTTCTTCCTGTCAGTGCTCCTGCTTTTGCCTTTGTTATTTTATTTCTATTTTCCATTTTGGTCTATGTTTTCCTCCCTTTAAACATTTTCCATTGTCTTTCCTTTCTGCCTCCTTTTGATGTTTACATCGAGAAACGACGTCACTTTCAGAAGTGAAAATAAAAGCTTTTATGAAGCAAGCTGCTTCTTTCTCTTATTGGAGCCATTAGGATAACTCCATTTCATGCTTCATGTTTTACTATTGCTTTGAGTTTGTTACGAACGCTCCCACCTCTCTTATTCTTCTTATTTGTGGTCTTATGGCACTTGGCAAACAACAATTTGGTGCATTACCGCCACCAACTGGATTGGAGTGGAATGACTACCAATCACTTCCTGTTTGTGCATCGCCGTCTTAATAACCCTCTTATGACCATAATTATAACAGGGCCACCTGGTATGTTTTTAATCTTATGGCTGTAAAATTGTAATAAAAAGTACAAAGTGTGTGTAACTCTCTCCTTTTTGAGAACAACCTCAGCTTTTAGTGTATGGTTTGTATTTAGAATTTATTTCTATTAAAGCCTTTAAAAAATCAGCTTCAAAGTGAAAAAAGCAAAAAACGGATTTGAATTTTTTACATTTCTTACTGAACAGGAACTTCAAAATTACTGGGCAAACAATTTAAACTTTGAACTGAAATGCATCTATTCTTTAAAAAGTTTGAACCTTGGTATCTTTTTTAGCTGTTTTTAAGACCATTTAGCATTGTTAACTTTCAGACGTTTTTATTTGATGTGGTAGACCTTGAAGCAGTTTCTCTCCAGCTGCAGGCAGAGTCACACCTCACACTGGGGTGCTTCTCTGGCACACCGTGCACTGCTATACCAGAAACTTTTGTTTTAGCAAAAATAATTATTTATTGTAAAAGGATAAATAATGCTGGAATGAAGCTGAATCTTACAATTAGCAAATAGTTGAGGGTTGTTAAAATAAAAAAATAAAAAATAAAGACTGAACAAACATTCATATCCTGGTTCACTGGAGATCTGTCCTTCTTCGTGGTCACTGTCTTCAGATATAAGCCTTCTGGGACACCTAATAGATCGTGTTGATTTTCTTTGAGGCATTTCCATAATTTCATGCTGGTTTTTATGCTAATTAGCTTCCCCGTTCCGTTATCCGCTTTCACCGCGGCGCTGCGCTCCGTTTCCATCAGGCTGTACAGCAGGATTTCCCCTCGTAGCGATATTTTCCATAACTCTGATTGCTTCATGCTATAGATCGTTGGAAAGCTGCTTTTATGTACTTTTAGGAACCGTTGGAATTATTTCAATCTGATCAGCCGTTCAAAAGTTATAAAACGGAGCATTTTGGATGACAAACTCAGCACGTCTCTGAATCTGTGTTGTGATTTGTTGCGCTCAAGACAGGGAATCCCGGTGGCTACCGTAATGTATTGTATATGCACGAAAAGCCCAATTTTGAATCTTTTCAGCACTTTTGGAATTTTAATGATATCTTGAACGGTTCAGGAATTATGGTAATTAGAAGTGCGCATGTCCAATCCCCTCTGTGGCCACAGGTTGGTAATAAGAATATTGTGGCATTAACAGAGGGGTGCCGGCGGTCAGGGCTAGGAGGCCCCCCACCACTAGGGGGGCCCCAGGCGGCCGCCTGCCTATGCCTAATGGTAAAACCGCCTCTGCTACCACCTGAGCTACTGCTGCCCCTCATGATGGGTGGAAGTTTCTTTACCCACATGAAAGAATCACACACGGGGATGAAGATAAGAAAAAAATACAAAATGTTTATTTAAAAGAACTAAAGTAAACTAAGGGTGCTGGTCCAAACAGGACAGGGTGAACTCGGATTCTAAAAGACAGAAGAATAAACGTGAACACAGGAAACTGAGGCCTAGTCCACACGTAGCCGACTTTTTTAAAAACGAATATCCGCCCCTCCAAAAACTTGCATCCACACCACCTCGTTAAAAAAAAAAACTCTGTCCACACCTACCCAGATAAATACGTTGTTAAGGACATGCCAGACCTGTAGGCGGCAGTACTTCCCCCTTTCTTAACCTCGTCCTTCGTCTGTGGTCTTCCGCAAGGAGCAGTAATTCCGCTTGCAAAAACAAACAAGCAAAAAGCGCTTGGACAATTGATAAAGCGAGCGCAGCTCTGAGGGCATCCATGCTGTCGGCTAGTGTAAACACAGGTCGCACACGTGATGTCAGCATTTTTTGTCGCGGAAAGTGACGCTGCGGACCTTAAAACTCCGGTTTTGTCTGTCCACAGGCAGACACCCAAAATGGAGAAAATGCAGATCTTCAGTTTGGCCGGAGTTTTTAAAAAAACTCCGTTTTCGTGTGGATGACAGGCCAAAACGTAGAAAAATATCTACGTTTTGGCAGATCCCCGGCTACGTGTGGACAGGGCCTGAGAACCAGGAAAATAAGCTATAAAACAAAGATGGAGTTGTTTTACGGTACTGAGGCCCTGTCCACACGTAGCCGGGGATCTGCCAAAAAGTAGATATTTTCCTACGTTTTGGCCTGTCATCCACACGAAAACGGATCTTTTTAAAAACTCCGGCCAAAGTGAAGATCTGCATTTTCTCCGTTTTGGGTGTCTGCGTGTGGACAGACAAAACCGGAGTTTTAAGGTCCGCAACGTCACTTTCTGCGACAAAAAAATTTTAACATCACGTGTGCGACCTGTGTTTACACTAGCCGACAGCATGGATGCCCTCAGAGCTGCGCTCGCTTTATCAATTGTCCAAGCACTTTTTGCTTGTTTGTTTTTGCAAGCGGAGTTACTGCTCCTTGCGGAAGACCACAGACGAAGGACGAGGTTAAGAACGGGGGAAGTACTGCTGCCTACAGGTCTGGCATGTCCTTAACAACATATTTATCCGGGTACGTGTGGACAGAGTTTTTTTTTTAAATGAGGTGGTGTGGATGCAAGTTTTTGGAGGGGCGGATATTCGTTTTTTAAAAACCCGGCTACGTGTGGACTAGGCCTGAGTTGGAGTATGAAATGAAGGGGGAGGCAAGTCAGATATGTGCAGGGGAATATCCGGTGGGGATGAGTAGCAGGTGGTTGCAGACAGGGATGTGTATTGGTGAAATTCTGGCAATACGATATGCATCACAATACGGGGGAGACTCTACGATGTGCCACGATATATTGCGATACATTCAGCCAGACAATAGTAACGATTGTTTTAGACTGAATCTATTGTAGGAAATTTCAATAAACTGCCCAAACTGATACTTAACATGTTTATGGTGATGTATCTGAACCATAATAAAGAGATTTACATTTCGATATTGGAAACAAAACCCACTGCACACTGTGCCAACTAGAAGTCGGCATTTGAATTACACCAAAGGAAATGAAAATGCACAAATGTTTGCATGTGAATTCTTCCCAAAATTTGATACACAGCTTTCGAATATCGATATAATATTGCAGGAAACAATATCACGATATATTGCCATATCGTTATTTTCTTACATCCCTTGTTGCAGATGATCCAGGACAGGTGGGCGATGGAGAGCGGGCGACCAGGGGAGCTGAGCGACGCTGGAGATGACGACACACTTCAGGCAGGACAGAGCAGGGCGAGGACCCAGGACAGGTACTGGCGCAGACAGGGAAGGCAGAATGAGCACAGGTCTCAAACACAATTTCAGAATTACCTGACAGGACAGAACGTGGCTAGAGGTACCCAACGATAGAGTATCAACCGGCGCTGAAGTGTGGCAACACCGCTCCATAAATCCCCTGGCCCTGCGGATGGAATCAGCTGCAGCTGCGGCAGCGGCTCTCCGACATGCCCAACCTGCAAAACACTTAGGAGGAAGAAGAGCCAGCAGAGGAAATAAGCAGAGCCATGACACACTAACGTTTTATTTGTAATCAGCTTTTAACCTTTTCATTTTTAGTATCTTTCAACAAAAACGTTGGAGTCCTGAAATTTTGCAGACATTTTCCAGAGGGACTTGATGCAATAACACAAAACGTCTACAACATTCACTTCACAGACATTTTGTTTACCGAACCAGTTAGCAAGTAATAACTCTGGAAAATTGCTGATTGATTCCGTGTGCGAATGCAGCATGTAATCATCAAGGGTTAGTGTGCATGCTGATAACAGCTGCTGCTTCATATTCTTTCCTGCTGGCATCGCCTTGTGTGCTTCCTGCACTTTTAGGCATGCATAGACGATGATTTGAGTTGAAACCATCTGCTAAAAAATATAGAAACGATTCCTTTCCGGTCGTGTAATGAACTAGTAGAAGTTACATTGGTGTATTTCTCTTCTGCATTAGAAAAGTTTTAAGCACAACACATCAACATCTGCAAAGTTTAATTCTTGAGTCAGCTTGTGACCATCTATTCATGCTTAACAGCATTGTTACGTAAGTTTAAATTATCTGTAGCCAAATTGAAATGCTGTATTTGCCAATGCTAACATCTTACTATGATTTTAATAGTTTCAGCATGCTTTACAGGGATGTGTATTGGTGAAATTCTGCCTGGGAAAGCATTTTCCATATTGAAAAAAATCTACTCTTTATGGATCTAGTTGCATTAAATCACTTTCTGTTTAGTTTTCTTGTGTTTCTCAGTGGGATTGAGAGTTTTAGGATTAGTTCAGTTGAGTTATGTTACTATTGCTCTGAAATCCAGAGCTCAACCACATAGAACATCTTTGAGATGAATTAGAACTGAAACTGAAACGAGGCCCTCTCATCCAACATCAGAGCTTAAAATAATTAAATTAATCAATAATTATTGTTAAATATAGTTAAAATATCCATAAATACACTCTTAAAGAGACAATGTGTAATTTTTACTTTTAATCTCTGGAACTATCCATTGAAATGTTGTTGAAAATCAATAAAATGATAATCAGCTGAAAAACATTGGCAGCTTTGTACATAGTGCACTGGTCTAGTGTACTTGGTGGATGCCTTATTAAACGCCATGTTTCTTTCTGTCTTGGAGGTCATGTGCCTGCCAATGACGTCACACTAGATAAACGGCTGGGCGTACAACTCACGGATGTTACATTGCCACATTCAAAAACATTTAGGCAGTAAGAAACACAAATTTAATAACAAAACTGCTTAACTCTTTCCAAAACATATGTAAGAGAACTGAATCGAAAAGGTGATGCAATATATGTTGGCCGAGTGGTACTGCTGTAGTAGGATGATGTCATCAGCAGGCGCAGGACCCTGAGCAGATCCGGTAACTACAGCATCAGTAAACTAGCATCAGCATTGCATTCTCTCAATTAAATTAACTGAAGGACAGTCAAAACCTGAGGAGTTATGCCGAGGACGTATGCTTTCTTCTCTACAGGTAACAACATTTACTGTAATGTTTTTAGAAACTAGCAACAGTCCCAGTGATACAGTGTCAAACTTCCTTGAAATGTTTGTACTGGCTCTCGGGAAACTACACACTGTCACTTTAAAACTTACCATTGCTAGAAGAGTTGAAGCTGTTGAAATTGCAATAGGATGTCATTAAAAGTCATGTGCGTGTAAAGGCAGATGTTCCAATACTTTTGGCAGCATAGTATTATTTCACCACCCGCTCCGAGCTGTGATCAGCACACCTGTGTCCACTCTTCAGACGCCTAAACACTCCCTTGTTTCCATAGTTCGTTGTCGGATTTCTGTTGATTCTAGTTAAGTCCTGTGTTACCTGAGCTCATGTTGGGGCTTATTAAACTGCCTTTGTTTCCTTTTTGGTGTTTTTGGTTAAGCAGACCTCACCAGCCGTAAAATAAAAGATTTGACAAAAGCCACATGTTCGCCTTCACTTATTTTGCCAGATTGCTTAAAGTCTATGGGGTTGATGAGTTACACCATAATGATTGATGATCTCAGATACTATAAAAGTGAGAAGAATTCTGTCTCATGACAGGTAGCAATTAAATTTTAAAGAGGCGTAACAAGATTCTGGATTATTGGATTATTGCTGTCAGACGTCACGTTAAAGAAAAGCCTGTTTGCTTTTTGAGAGTTGTTCTGGATGGGTAAAGTAAACAGAGAGGGGATTGTTGGGGATTATTTGCTTGTATGACCTTTTGTTCCCTTAATAATCCTTATCTCAGAAATCTGGAGTTGGTTTTCTTACCCTCATTCACAAGTTAGTCTTTCCATCCCTTCTTGGTTGACAAAGGAATGCTCGCACCTTCTGCACCACATCACTTTGCCCCAATGTGAAACCTGTTGCAGGAATTTGGGACAAACCATCTGCTAGCACATGCTGATCACTCCTCGGATAACAAGATGTTGTTTTGGCAACAGACAGACATCAAAAAAATGATGGAGCAAAAGAAGGAATGATAATAATAACAGGAATAAGAGGGGCCGCTGTGTGAGTTGCTGGCGCCCTGGAGCCCTGCGGCTGTTGGTGGTTTATTAAGACCTGCTCTCCCTCGTCTTCAGCATTGAGCCGCATTCCACGGTGTGTTAAGTTGTTTGTTAGTGGCTGTGTTGTGAAGTGGAGGGTGGAGAAATGAAAGTGTGTGTGCGTGCATGTGTGTGTGTGTGTGTGTGTGTGTGTGTGTGTGTGCGTGTGCGTGCGTGTGTCAACAGTTCCATTGATCTGGGATTGAAAAAATCAAAGTTGTGTGATATATGACTAACCACACCTGTCAATCCACACACCATTACCACCCCGCCCTGCAGCCAATTCACTGAAAAACTGCTGACAATAACAGGATGCTGTTGGTACGGCTTCTCTGAGAGGACGAGCAAATCTTTCCTCAATACTCAGGACAGTTTATAATTCAAGTACTGTTGCATCAGATTAATGCTTTCCTGTTGGGTCATGTCTCCCTGGAGAAGGATAAAGAGTGGTAGGCACATACCCAGAAAATAAAATAAGAAACAAATTGTTTTAGCAGGTGTAGGTTTAAAGGAACTGTTGTGTTTGGTGTCTGACAATCAGCCGTCAAAGTGATACGAGTGCCTGCAGGTAAATCTTCAACATAAGAGCAAAATTAGTTCTAGTGTCACATATCAGCTTAACTGCTGTGTTGTTATTAGCCGCCAGTCTCTTCCACCAGCTCTTTTAAGCATGTGTGGGAATTTTTATTGTTCCTTTAGGCTTTGAGTGACAGTAACAAGATCTGAAAAGACTAACAGGTGAGAATGATGAAGCTTCTCTTCAGAGTCACGTGTGACACTTTGCATTTGGGCACAGCAGTGAAGCAGTGTCCGTGTGAACCTTCATCTCTTATAGAACATGAGTGTAAAATTACATATTATTACTGGTTGAATGGTATGACTTCAAGTACAAAAACACAACTGTTCTGAGTCAGCGAGGCTCTGGTACCCTAAGCTATCAGCTAACACAGCATCCTAGTATGCTCTCTCACCCATTCCTTGGTTAAGAGTTTCTCTGAGTGGCAATACAATCCTAATAATAAAACAGATTGTGTGTATATTTATTTATACATACTATATATATATGTGTGTGTGTGTGTGTGTGTGTGTGTGTGTGTGTGTGTGTGTGTGTGTGTGTGTGTGTGTGTGTGTGTGTGTGTGTGTGTGTGTGTGTGTGTGTGTGTGTGTGTGTGTGTGTGTGTGTGTATACCACTTTTCTTTCTATAGCATATACGGATGTGTATTGGTGAAATTCTGGCAATACGATATGCATCACAATACGGGGGAGACGATACGATGTGCCACGATATATTGCGATACATTCAGCCAGACAATAGTAGCGATTTTTTTAGACTGAATCTATTGTAAGAAATTTCAATAAACGGCCCAAACTGATACTTAACATGTTTATCGTGATGTATCTGAACCATAATAAAGAGATTTACATTTCAATATTGGAAACAAAACCCACTGCACACTGCTGCCAACTAGAAGTCGGCATTTGAATTACACCAAAGGAAATGAAAATACACAAATGTTTGCATGTGAATTCTTCCCAAAATTCGATACACGGCTTTTGAATATCGATATAATATTGCAGGAAACAATGTCACGATATATTGCCATATCGATATTTTCTTACATCCCTAATAGCATATAGCATATGAGAGCTGATCAAGAGCTGCACAAGCAAATGATCG
Source organism: Nothobranchius furzeri (assembly GCF_043380555.1). Lineage (NCBI taxonomy): Eukaryota > Metazoa > Chordata > Actinopteri > Cyprinodontiformes > Nothobranchiidae > Nothobranchius > Nothobranchius furzeri. The sequence goes on along the minus strand of NC_091744.1, from coordinate 65,566,341 downwards.
TAAAAAAAAACAATTAAAAAAAAGGTCTAAAAAGGTAAAATATATATATATATATATGACGTAAGGATAAGGATCCATAAGGATCTTCATTTTTGTTCATGTCAAACAAGGCAAAATGTACTGCCACAAAATTACAAAGTTCACTGTTTAGCACATCACACAGCCAAAGAACAGAGCACGGCTGCACAAACCACAGGCCATAACTCTTAAACCAGCTACAAACTAATTGTCTCCTGGGTTTCCTCGTTCCCAGGCAACACAGTTTCATGTCTGTGCAGAGGACAAACCTGGTGTTGTCATAAATATAAACTCACTGATGAATTTGCTTAAATAAAGAACACAGAGACGGGTTCCTAAGGGGGCTGTTTTGTTTGATGTGACCACATGGGCATTTTTAATAATCTTTCAGTTGCATGGTCTGTTGCCTCGCAGTGATTCCCAATCCCAGCTGCGACCTTTCACCCTGGTGGTGATGAGCTACATCATAGCCACAGCTGCCCTGGCGTGCACTGATAGAAGCGTGCCACCTGTTATGTGTTACGCTCCTGTGTCTGGTTGAGTCAGAAAAAAAATGTATTTATTACATCTAATAAACCTTCATATGTCTGAAATTATAATTACAACACAAAATAAAATTCTTAAGTAAATGTGTAGTTTCAGTTTGGTATTCAGAAATTAACAGGCAAAGACATTTTCATCACAAAACACAACAAGTCTAAACATTTTATTGAAGGTTTTTCAACTACTTTCCTAACAACAAACATTAGGTGTGCCACAAACCAAATGGCATCATTTTTTAGTGGGTAATTCTGACTCTGCACAAGTGCAGGCATGAATTCAATTTTCTCCTGCAACCTTCAGAGGCCAGATCTGAAAACCAGTCATGAAATTATCAGCAATCTGGAATGAGGCTGTGGCAGCGAATATGTCCCCTAATCCTCGTTTAAAACCTGGTTGTGATTGCTCTTATTACAGGGGAGCTGCTATGTGGATTAAATCACATTATTAAAGCCCACACAATGGATTTGTAAAACGCCCTGATGTTTAGGAGTCACAGACGCTCTTAGAGCTTTGTATCATCGGGAGGCTTTCATGGCTGCAAGATGGATTTTTCTGTAAAATGAAGAATTGTAAGGAAGCACTTACAAATATAGCAGCTCATTTCCCCGGTGGAGTGTTTTGTAATGACAAGGATTGTTAATGTGTGTGTATGGGAGAAAAACAAAGAAAAAAAGCAGCGTTAGAGCCAAACTGGAGTATCTGCCTCGGTGTGTGTGTTGTGAACTGAGAGCCAACAGTCAAATAGGGAAAGGAAAGCGTGGAAATTAACAATTTTGTGGCTAAGCTATTAGTGGCTTTTTGGCTGGGTATGCTAAAGATGGATAGCTTATCTGACTTTAATAGCTGGCACAGCAGCATTAGTGCTGAGCTGGAGCACAGAGAGGAACAATACGGCACATTAGAGGAGCAGCCAGCACACACACACCCGCCACAAACTGCTCCAGATTTCTAATTAGCATTCATTAACAGTAGGGGAAAGAGCAATTATGGTCTTTAAGTAGTGCATTAGCTAATGTTGCTTTTTCACATGTCAGCAGATTTAAATAAAAGGAGTACGCTGCCACATCAGAGTCACTGCTTTGTGCTGACTGGGAGGTTTCGGCTGATGCTCGTGATGACCTTAAAATACACCACTGCTGTTTGTTTACACTAGTTATAACTGCTAACAAGGCCACAGGCTCAGTCAGACATGACTGACTGTTGGCTACCATCACAGCTGCTGCAGGAGCTTGGCTGGAAGGTTGATTTATGTGTGGCAGACTCTCTGCTCTTAACTTGCTGTTTAGAAAGTCTGAAATGGTTGCATTTTATTCATAAAAGGGTCCAATAAGTAATCTTTACTCTAATTCAGCAGTGTTCAGTGTGACTGTAAGTCCAGAAGTGTCAACTCATTGGTGCACCAGCATAAGATTGTTGATGAAGATGACATTTTTAAAGCCATACTTTGCAGCTTTTTCACATTTTTAAATAATTTTCTTGAGCCAGTGGGTGTTAATATCACCCTGTACAAGGTTAATGAAATGTCACTCAGACCCCCACCGTCTTCAGAATACCGTATTTGCAACTTCAGAGTGCCGGTCCGGTCTGTTGGACTTAAAAAAAACTTAAGCTGACATAGAACAGCAGTCTGCTTCAAGCATGCGTCCTGTTTTAGATCATGAACACGTGATTTGTTTCATTTAGTGATGAAACACGCCCGTAGATGTTAATGAAGGCTGGGGAGACATTTCATCTTTCAGATTAAGTTTTTAAAAAGATGAAAGCACAGCGAGGAGAAAAGTTTAGCTTTCGGTTCTACTAAACGGACACTAGGGGGTGCTACAAACAAGTCAAAACTGCCTAGTCTCCTTTCAGTGGTGCCAATGCAACAATGAACCATAATCCAGATTCATTAAAACTATTTTGAAATTATGACAGCTATGTTTAATTTCTAAAAACGATCTTTTATTGATCCCATTTTCTGCTTTTAATTGAATTTATTGATATAGAACAACAAGCCTTTACTGAACGTCAGAATTTTGTGCTTAAAACTTGACAAAACATCAAACATCACTGATGAAAGTGTGATCCCTGTCCCATTCTTGTCACTGACAAAATAATAAAATATATTTTAAGAGCAACAAACAGAAAGAAAAGCAATTAAACAAATCTCAGTAATGTTATTACATTCTTTTATGACGGCAAATGTAAAAGATGTCTCATTTAAACAAATAACCAAAAACACTGTCCCTTAAATGCTGCATGTTTTTTATACAGAGCAGGTAAAATAAAATGTCAAAATCTTGTTATTTATTTATTTATTTATTTTGGTACTTCGGTAACACTTTAGTTTAGGGAACACAAATAAACTATTAATTAGCTGCTGATTAACATGCATATTCGTGGACTTCTAAGTCTGAACTAGTCATTATTAAGCACTTATTAATAGCTTATTACTATACTTATTACTTCTTTAAAAGCCACATATTGATTTGATCTAAGTAGTATGAGTCTTAATCAGCAACAAACCATTTACTTTCAACCATTTACTTTCAGTTAACAAACCATTATGAATTGCTTATTTTGATGAAACTTAATTTATGGACTGTTAATATTAGTATTACAGCATTGGTAATAAGCACCTAATAATTGCTTAATATTGACTAGTTCAGACTTAGTAGTCCACTAATAAGCATATTAATTGGCAGATAATTAATGGTTAATTTGTGTTCTCTAAACTAAAGTGTTACATGTACTACTGCTGCTGAAACTGAATATGGAACTCTACAGGGATCCAGTGGAGAGAGGGGAGAACGAGCGAAATATGCTCCCTTCGACCAGTCCCAGTAAGAAGGCAAGCAGCCACGTTCTGAACTAACTGCAACCGTGAAAGACATGCTTGACTTAACCCTAGATATTGCAGTAGTCCAAACGAGATGTAATGAAGGCATGAAATAAAGACCAGATCGTACCAGGATGGCCCGTTTCAATTACCCGAAGGTTCCTATTGTGGACGTGACAATCCACCACTGGCATGTAAATGTGTGAATAACTGTTGCGTTGAAAACCACTGGTTGTAAAGCTACTTAGGAGGTCATGCGGTGTGACCGCTTCCGGTCGGCAACAAGATGGCGTCTGTGCTTGGCTTAGCCGCAGTCACTGGACACTTTTTCAAACTTTTCTCCACTAACCTCCTCTTTTCCACCTTGCTCCTGTCTGCGATCCTCTTCAGTAGTGTCCCTGCTACCATCTCCTATGATCGCCAGACTCTTTTGTCCTTCCGTTCGTTCATGATCGCCCAAGATGCACCGAGGATGTATCATCCTGTTTGTTTACCTGAGTGGCGCACTGGCCCGGAGACGAACGACGATCACGAGCTGCGCACCTCCAGCTATGTTTGTCCAGTCCCGGGAAAACGTCAGAGTAAAAGAGGTAAACGAGCAGGAATCCAGGTGAGGATAAGACTTCTCTTAAAGCATGGTTTATCTAGTAAACATCGGCATGATCTTCTAGCTTCTTGTCCTTTGTTTGGTGACCTGAGCGCCACTTCCGCATTCCCGCCAGGTCGCATTGCAGCGCAGTTCATCTGTCCAAGTTTTTTAAGGTCGGTTTATCCTCATTCCTCAGTGGTTTCTCCTCCTGTTCCCTCCATAAGTGGTTTTTAGAAACACCATGGATGTAACCCTGCTAATTTACGTCCACTAACTCCAGCTGTTTCTGTAGTTTCTGATTCCTCCTCCTCACTCAGCATGTGTCACGCCCTGTCCTCTCTTAGGTTTTAGTCGGTATCTCCATTAATTGCTCCCACCTGCCTCTTGTTTCCCAATCACCATAGCTCCCTCTCCTCTTGTATTTAAACCCCTTCTGTTCTGTGTTCCATGTCGTGTCATTGTTTCAGTGTCCAGCGTGTGTGTTCAAATAAACCTCTGTTAAACGGACTCACCTGTTCGCCTTGTTCCTCCCCGCGTTTGGATCCTCACCTGATCACCGCTCCACTCACCAGGCACGCACGTTCGTGACAGCATGGCTCTATTAAACACCCGCTCTGTTAACAATAAGTCTTTCCTGCTCAATGATTTAATTCTCTCTAAAAACCTGGATTTTCTGTTTCTGACTGAAGTTTGGCAGCAAACATCTGATTATTCCGGTCTGATTGAACTCTGCCCGAGTGGTTATTCTTTTCTTAGCCAGCCCCGGGGTTCTGGTCGTGGTGGAGGCCTAGCTGTTGTTTTCAGAGACCATCTTCCATGTAGCTCTACAACCTCTGGTCACTTTGCTTCCTTTGAACTGCAGCTGATTAAAGTCGGGCGTAAGGACTACTGTGCTGTAGTCTATCATCCACCTGGTCCAAACGGTTCTTTCCTTCAGGAGTTTAGTGACTTTCTATCCTCCACTGTGAAGCTGTCCAGACTGGTGATTGTTGGTGACTTTAACATCCACGTTGATGATCCCTCCGATCACTTTGCCATGAATTTCTCCAGCCTTATAGACACCTTCGGCTTTACCCAGCATGTTTCTGGCCCCACACACACCAGGAGACACACTCTAGACCTTGTTTTTACCCCGAGTCTAAATGCTGACAGTGTTTGTCCTGAGGACGTTTATATTTCAGATCACCATTGCATTTTCTTTAACTTGTCAGTTTCTGCGTCCCCACCTTCTGCTCTCCGTATGGTTAGTTCTCATTTTCTTAATGAGAGCACAGCTAGCAATTTTTCTGCTGCTTTTGATCCACCCTGTTCTTCTGATAACGACCCAGATTCCTTAACTTCTCAGTTTAATGAGCACTGCCTCTCCATTCTGGACAACATCTGTCCTGTCAGAACCAGATCAGTTCCTGCAGTGAACCCTACTCCCTGGTTTAATGACAGCCTTCGCAGCCTGAAGCGCCAATGCAGAAAAATTGAGCGTTTGTGGAAGAAAACCCATCTCCACGTCCATCTGCTGCACCTAAAGGATCTTCTGACATCCTTTAACTCTGCAGTCAGAGACGCTAGGGTTTCCTATTTCTCCAACCTGGTGTCCCAGAGCAAAGGGAACCCCAAGGTGCTGTTTAACACTATCAGCAGCATCGTCTCTCCTGCCTCTCCTACAGCCTCCATCCACTCTGTTGCAGACTGTGAGAACTTTCTGTCTTTCTTTGTGGACAAAGTCAATAAGGTTAGATCTAGCATCTCTCCCTCAGCCTTATCGCTGCCTCTCCCGACTCCAACCAGGCCCATCATCCTAGGTAGCTTTGCTCCTGTTTCTTTGCTTGAGTTAACCAAACTAGTTAACTCTATGAAGACCTCTGCATGCCCCCTCGACATCTTACCCTCATCTTTGTTTAAAAGTGCTTTTTAGTCCATCGGTCCCAGCGTGCTCTCTATATTTAATGCTTCTCTGGTCTCTGGTCAGGTCCCTGCTTACTTTAAGAACGCTGTAATCCACCCGCTTCTTAAAAAACCCTCTCTCCATAGCAGCTGCAGACCCATCTCTAAACTTCCGTTCATCTCCAAGATCTTGGAAAAGGTTGTGGCTAAACAACTCACAGCTGCTCTTGATGAACATAACATCTATGATTGCTTCCAGTCAGGTTTTCGTAGAGCTCATTCTACTGAAACAGCTCTACTTAGGGTCTCTAATGACCTTCTGACTCACAGTGATGCAGGGGACTGTTCTGTTCTGGTCCTGCTGGACCTGACCGCAGCTTTTGACACTGTTGACCATCACCTGCTACTGGAGAGGCTGAGAGACTGGGTAGGCCTATCAGGATCTGCTCTGGAGTGGTTCTCCTCTTATCTCTCTGAGCACTCCTTTTCTGTGGCCATCTCCAAGTTTAGGTCCTCCACCACCTCTCTTACCCATGGTGTCCCACAAGGTTCTGTGCTGGGGCCTCTGCTCTTCCTCCTCTATCTGCTTCCTCTTCAGCACATCCTGAGCTCCTTCAAAGAAATCTCCTACCATCTTTATACAGATGCCATCCAACTGTACATCTCCTTCAAGCCCCATGAGATGTCTAAGCTACAGCTGTTACACACCTGCTTAGACTCTATCAAAACCTGGATGGCTGGGAGCTTTCTTCAGCTGAATGAAGATAAGACTGAGATCCTCATCTGTGCCCCAGACAAGCTCGTTCCCAAAGTCAGAGACTCTCTTGGTCAGCTTGCTTCTCACACTAAACCCTCTGTCAGGAATCTTGGCGTGACCTTTGACCCAGCTCTCACCCTGGATTATCATGTCAGTCCTCTTGTTCGCTCTTCCTTCTTCCATCTCAGGAACATTGCTAAGCTGAGTCCCATTCTGTCCCGCTCTGAACTTGAGACAGTTATCCACACCTTCATCTGCTTAGACTACTGTAACTCTCTTTTCACGTGTCTGAGCAGAACCTCCCTGAACCGTCTACAGGTGGTTCAGAATGCCTGTGCTTGGCTTCTGACCAAGTCCTCCAAACACACCCACATCACCCCGCTTCTCCTCCAGCTTCACTGGCTGCCAGTCAACTTCAGGGTTCATTTCAAGATCCTGGTTCTGGTCTATAGGGCCTTACATTGACAAGCACCATCTTACTTTGGTGATCTTCTCAGTCCCTAACCCCCAGCAGGTCCCTGAGGTCCAGTGAGCAAAGCCTACTGGTTGTGCAGCACCAGGCTAAAGACCAAAGGTGACAGATCATTTGCTGCTGTGGTCCCCAGACTCTGGAACTCTCTCCCCCTGAGCCTGAGGTCAGTGGACTCAGTGGTCTCCTTTAAAAAGCAGCTGAAGACTCACTTGTTCAAGCTGGCTTTTGTATGACCTTCTTCACAACTCTCTCTTTATTCTACTCCCCCCACCTATTCCACCTTCCTCAGGATCCACTGATTTCCCTCTTTCCTATTCTCTCTCTCTTTCTTAACATTTTTTATCACAATTGTCTCTTTTTGCTCATTTTAAATATATTTTTAAACATTTTCTAAATGCTTTTTTATATTTTTACATTTTTTTGTTTTTGTGAAGCGCCTCGTGATTTTTATCTTGAGAGGCGCTATAGAAATGAGATTTTCTACTTCTTCTTCTTAGGACTCTGGAAGGGGCTGTATAAATACAGGACTTTTACCTGTGTGATATGAGTGAAAGGACTCCCTACCTATGGCAACCATGCCAGATTGTGTTGCCTCTGATCACCCAATGCATGTTCACCTGGGACTTATTTGTTTCCACCTGAGTTCCCCGTGATGTAAGCTCCCTGCAGCCACAGCTCTGATACCAGATCATCTAGAGACCAGATGCAGCCTGTTCCTGTTCACATCCAGTCAAATAAATCCTCGAGTCCAAGTCCTCTGAACCTGAACCAGTCAACCCTCTGTGTCTGAGAACAAAACATCTCATCAGCTGGACTGAATTTGGTGAAAATCCAAGAAAACAAGCTATTCACCATGATACGTCACATTTTTATTCAAGAAAATTAAATTGCATATTTTTATGTCGATCCTAAATTATTTGTTGGTTGGAAAAACTTTTTTTCTTGCAAAAGCAAAATATGAGTCATGAGCGTATGTACAGTCTGTGGTCATGAGCAATAGTCAGAAAACAGTGAATAATAAACAGTTTTTTGTGCTTTTATGCTTTTTTATAAATTAAACTGAGGCAAATGTGAAAAAAAATTATTAAATGGCACAGGATGATTAAAATATCACTCAGACACAAGTATCATTCATGCCACTGCATGCTTTATGTGGTGAAGTGATTGTAAACGGCCTCTAGCAATGACTTCACACACAGTTTACCCTTCCACACCACATTTTTTAAATTGAATAATTAATCTAGTAGCTGTGCAATGGCACACGGCTGCCAAATTAAAATAATCAGGTCATTCATTCTGGCAGTTGTTTGACAGTGAATAAACAAAAAACAAAGCGTCTTTGAAGAAGCTGAAATGTTCACAGAACTGTCAACAGGTCCTGGCTTGTCTGCAAAGTGCTTACGGCCACGGCGCTGAGGAATGAGTGCCGGGACTCTTGACATCCAACAATAACATCCACGTTAGAGACAGGTGATAAAAGAAATGTCATTCCTGTCAAACATGGAAGCCACTGAGGGGGGGAAAGTAAGCAGAAGTTTGTCTTCTTCCGCTTTCTTATTATCTTTATTATTATTACCAGAGCGGGCAGTCAAGGTTCACTAACAGAGCACACTTAACCGTGTATGCTGTAACATACACAACCCACACACACACACACACACACACATCTCCTGCCTGTCCTAACACCAGCCCTGCTCTGTGTGCTCTGCTAATATTGACTCTCCTGACTAACACTGCCTCTACTGAGTCAAACACAGAACTGTTTGACTAGAATTAGAACATCATTGAGATAACAGCCGCGGCCTGTCCAGGCTGGAGCTTTGGTGTTAAAGTAAAGCAGAAGAACCACCAATGATCAGAGAAGGTACAGAGGTGGACTTCACAACCAGCCTGGTGGATAAATGTTTTCACAATTTGACACTGAGTCACTGAGGCCACCGTGTTGTATGTGTTGCTGGGATGATGTCAAACGTCTTGGCAGGGAGGAATTAAAACTTTGTTTATATTGCAAAAGATGCTTTTTAATTTTCTGGTTGTAGGTCATTCTTATCGCTGGTTACACACCACAGTCATAAAGTTTATAGCTCCATCCAGCTACAAAACACACACACACAGATGACAAAACATACTTGACTATTCACCACATGCAGGCTTCTGACCTGCTTGGTAGCTTTTTTCTCACGTCTGCATTTCAATCTCTTTCTAAACTATCCTCTTTGTTTTTCACATCGAGTCTTTGAGCTCCTACTTAGCTCAGTGCTTACTACTAATCGTGTCTTTTTATCAGCACTTTTACTGTAACCTTTTTATATAGATAAAGTAAAATAAATGGTTTTATACACCCACATGTTTGCACAGCTCTGAACTGATTAAAAAAATTAAACTAATAAAACTGTGACTGAATTTATCCTTCACTGGCAGTCTGATCATCCAGTGGATTTGCCAAAATAAATAAAATAACTCAAAGCCTTACAAGGTGATCTATTCATCTCAAAAAGGGCCAAACTTCCCCAATTCCATAGTTGACTTTATTGATTTTGTGACAAAGTAGACTGAATCCAACAGGAAACAGAGAGGACAGGTAGAAAGACAAACAAAAGATGAAAAATGGAGTGGGAGACCAGGGCAGGGGAAGAGAAACGGGGGAAGAGTGGAGGACGACAACTAACAAATACCTTAGCTAAATAAATCCATCCTTTATCTGTACCTGCTCATCAATGCTTGTTTTGTCAAATTTTTTTGTCATAAATGCTCAAGACATGTTTGAATTTGGCCCTCTTTTATGTTGATTTTATCTCACAGTTTTCATTGGTTCACTTTTTCCCTTGTTTTACACATTTGTCTTCTACTTAGAATGTTTCACCTTTTTTGTCATTTGTAATCTGTAATTTGAATTGCTTTTATTTTCTGATTTATTCACTTTCTTTAACTTTGTACTGTACCATGTTCAGCGCCTTGGGATTCCTGACAGGGTTGCGGAAGGCGCCTTATAAATAAAGCTTTGATTGATTGATTGAATGCAGGGTTGTGGGGGGTTGGTGGCTATCTCCAGCAGTCTCTGGGCAAACAGGGTACACCCTGGACAGGATGCCAGTCCTTCACGGGACAACACAGATACACACAGGACAAGTAGCCATGCACACGCGCGCGCACACACACACACACACACACACACACACACACACACACACACCTAAGTGCAAGATTTGACAGACCAATGAACCTGACAGTCATGTTTTTGGACTGTGGTAAAAAGTCGAGGTACCGGGAGAGAACACAGGCGTGCAAAAGGAGAACATGCAAACTCCATGCACAAAGACTTCAGGTCAGGATTTGAACCTGGGACCTGCATGCTGCAAGGCAACAGTGACAATCACTGCACCACTGTGCAGCCCCAGTAAAAAAAAAAAATATTTATATTTGCTCTATGTGAAACTGTATTAATAGGTTATATCTAAAAGTGATATCATGAGTGAAAATTAGCATCTTTTATGCAAAACACACAACAATGTTTCCATTGGTGTTTTATTGCTTTAGTAGTGATTCATCAAGGTTGGGTAAACTTACCTGCTATATATGTGTATAATGTACAGCACTTTGGGTTTCCTTTGGATTGTTAAAAGAATTATAAATAAAACTGATGACGATAACGATGATGAATCATTGCAGGAGAGACTTTATGAAAGTGCTGCAAATGTTATTGAAGCAGTTTGGAGTACCACAGCTAGCTAGCTCCACGGTTAATTCTTGCTGCAAATATCAATACGATAGAACACCATGCATGTCGGTTAGGATTAGTGTCTGTATGAATCACTGTGGCATTCGTTGAGATTCAAGTGGTTTTGTAAGAGCAGTAATCCACTGTCTGCCTGATCTGGTTTGGCCAGAACTGGTCTGAAGTCATTCACAGAGCTAAACATCAGGACATTTCACAGCTGAGAAGATGAACGACCATCCCCCTAGTGGCCACTTCCAGTACAAGTTTTAAGTCCCGCCTCTTCCATGTAAACAATTTGAACCAGCAACGTTTGCTTACCCATTGGTGATTTTTTTCTCTCAAAAACAAGAAAATCTGAATCATATTTAAGGATATCTACCTTATTTTAAGTAAGTCAATTTTTCTAGGAAATAATTTTTATCCAAAATCGAGAGGAGCCAGTTGAGGTGGCTCGGGCATCTGATAAGGATGCCTCCTGGACGCCTCGCTGGTGAGGTTTTCCAGGCACGTCCCACCGGGAAGAGGCCTAAAGGTAGACCCAGGACACATTGGACGGACTATGTCTCACCTGGCCAGGGAATGCCTTGGGATTCCCCCAGAAGAGCTGGCCCAAGTGGCTGGGGAGAGGGAAGTGGGCCTCTCGACTTAGTCTGCTGCCTCCGCGACCCGACTCTGGATAAGCGGAAGACAATGAATGGATGGATAATTTATTTTCTTTCCAGACTAAAAACAAGATTAAATGTCTAAAAAGGATTTTTTAAACTTTTATGGACATCTATTTTGCAGTGATTCACACCATGATTGTGTGAAGGAGGGAACAGAGATGTGTTTCTGGATCCAAAAATACAACATGGCAGCACCTGTAAATGGGGTATGAAGACATCACTTTTCATGAACAAAAGCAGGAGGAAGTATTTGGTCTATCTTTACACCATGTCCGTGTTTACAGGTAACAGGTAAGTCATTCATTTTTCTTGACCTACAAACTCTCTTCAGCTGTCAGTTTGGATGAACTTTTACAGCAGGTGAAGCGATTAGCTGGCGTTCTGTTATAGAGAATAACGCATTTGTAAATGGAAAGGGGGTCAATGGGTGGAGGCTGTAACAAAGGTGAAAGGCACTATAGCTGCAGTCTGAAATGTCACAGATCTAAAAGAAATTCCATCATCTTAGATAATGATCACTTTAAAATATGTTTGGTAAAAAATCCTCTGGTTACAACTGATAAAAGAACAGTCAACTGGGTCAGCAGCAGCCATGTTTATCAACCAGCTGCAGGCTCCTGCAGATGGTTTTGCAGGAATCTTTTCTGCTTATGTGGTTTCATTCTGCTCCTACAGGCCCTTGTGTTATTCTGAAATGCCCTGGGATGTGTTTTTACTCGGTCATGTAAGCTAAATGAACCATCCACAATGTAAATGAGAAGGAAAACGAGATTGAGAGAGAGACGGGTGTAAATCTAGTGGTGCCCCTGATGTTAGCACGGAAGAGAAAAAGATGTCAGCATTTCCACACATTTCACTTTCAAATGAGCCAACGCTGATTGGAGAGTCAACCCTCTCCTCTGCACTTTACAAAGACAGCGCAAGTGCATACAAAGTATGCAACAATTTGTGAATTTGAATCGTTCTTTTGGCCTTGCTACCAGGAGTTGTCTTCTCGTACCTCTCATCTTCAAAACTTCTAAAAACCCACTGATTTCACATTCAGGCGTCGAGGGATCAATGTTGTATGAATATTTTAAAGCTTTCTGAGGACAAACGTTATGCATTTGGTGAGGAATAATCCCAACAAATGTTCTTTGTTCACATGGCAACGCAAGGCATGCACTAACAAACAAGATCTCATCTGTCTCCTCTCCATCTTGTTCCGTTTGTAATTAACAGGCATATTTGCACTTGGCACAGTGAAACATGCTGCAAGTTATTTTGTGTCCTCCATGAGAAATATTTCCTGGCATTTCTCTGTTTCCCAAATACTACAGACAGTTTGATATTAGATAAATATTTGAGCTGGCATGCAATGAAGCGTATGTCAAATGAGCAAAACACACTGGCACCATGGATGCATTTAGCTGCTCAAAGAAAAGGCAGAAAGACGAGGGAGAGGCCGAGTCTGTTGTCCATTAGAATCCACTCAGTTCTTCTACAAACTGAGAGGATGCTAGCCAAACAGGCTTATTCAAGGGGGTTCTGTGTGGACCATGTTAGCTCAGCAAATACAGCTCCACAAACACGCTTCAAAGAATCCTCCTCCGAGCCTTTGATGTGGGTATTGATCATGCAGTGGTCTGCGAGAAAAAAGGGGGACTCAGTGCAGGTTTAGCATTCTGTTCTGGCTCAGATAGAATAGATAACAGCAAAAACATGCACTCCCATCACGTCGCCCGGTGCTTCAGTTATGACAGCTGCGCAACCATTTTCTAGCTCTGAGGTGGATGCGATTAGAAGTAAAAGACAAGGGGAGAGAAAATCAGATCATTCATCATGAGGACGGGTCACAGCGCATTAAGTTCAGGAGCTGCAGCAGAATCCAAATAAAGCCAAAGCATGTGACGACAACAAGGGGCATTTGGTGACCTGGTCAGAGTAACCATGTGCATTCACGTGTTATAGCCGCAACATGTTTTTTTTTCTTGTGGGTTTTGGTGTCACGCAACAAAGGCAATGAAAGCAAAGTGAACAGAGCTAACACTTCCTCAGTCACACAGTCATGCTTTATGCTATAGAACAGCAAACAAAGCCTGTTCGTTTTAGCACAGCAAAGCAACCACCCACAGCCGTGCTCCTGTCTCACACTGGGACCATTAGTCACAATGATTTCTCTGCCAGCTGTCCTGGTGTTTGCTTTTAGCTAGCCTCACTGGCACTTTAAGGCTCATTTGAATTCTCACTTAAGTTTATTGGGCGTGTACCGACTCATTAGAATCCAGTAAGGCCCATGCAGATGTGCGCCTAAGGTGATGCTCAAAATCAGTGCTGAATGGCCGTTAATTGGGTGAACAAACAGGATGCTCTGCAAGTCAAATAAAGTTATGACCATCCAGTATTTTGCCCTAGGCAAAGCTTTTCTTTCTGTTTTATTTCTCAAAAGGTGCAAGCATCTATAGCAGTGGGCCAGGCTGTTTTAAGATAAAACTCATTGTGTTTGCATTTGCATATGCGTTTGTGTGGAGGAACCTGACTGAGCTTTATGCAGATATGAAAATCGTGTGGTGCTTTTCCACCCTCCTTCAAATGCCACCTATTATTGTTCGCAGATAAGAGAGTTCTAGAGTGACTAATTTGCATGAAAGCATTGGCAAGACAACGGTTTGGACATGCCCTGATTTTACTTTTGCGCAGCAAACGTAAATTTTGACATCAATTTCGTATTTTGTTGATTTTTCATTGTAGAACTGAAGATGCACGAGGTAAAAGAGCTGGATCAATCTCTACCACACCTAGACGCTATTTACTCCTCATCTATCATCTTGCATTGTACCGTTGTCGGCACAATAATTTTTCTGCATCTTTCATCCTTTCATTTCATCAGCAAATTGCTCAGAGTTCTTCCTAAATAATCAGCCAACTGCATGCAAAGCAGGGTTACACTGCAACGTTAACAAGATGAAATCAGGCTCTTGTTTGAAAAAAAAAAACAATAGAACCCTGACTTTTCTGTGAAGGACACTTTGTGGTTACAATGAAAGTGAGTCAACGGAAATCAGTCATGGCACACTGTCACCACAGTAAAGAAACAGCTAGCTAAAAGTGCAGCCAAGCCACACACACTGGGCAAGGAGAATACACTCAAGTGACAGCTGCAAGCACTTAGTCAGCCGCCAAGAACAAAGAAGGGGAGGAAAAACTCTTCAGCCCAATTTGGCAGCATGAGACAACACAACAAGGCTTTTCAGTATTTTTCAATAAGAAATCAGTCATGTCTTGAGTTGTGGATGTCAGGTCAGATCTTTCTGTGCTGATAGGCAGCCACAACAAGCACCTCAACTCTGAACCGGTCCAGATTCTGATGAAACCTTAAAGGGATATTTCAGATGCTTGGAGGTTGTATTCTTTGGAAATGTTATAAAAGAATGATATATGACCTGAACACTATTTAATTATTCACGTTTTGGAAACTAATTTAATTCTGATTGGATTGACAAGCTAAGGGCTAGTCCAAGTAGATCCAAGTGGATTGCAGCCATCTTGAAACAGGTCTGATCCTGGAAAAAAATGTGATTCCTGCAAAAAATGTGATTCCTGATTCTTTGCAAGTGCAAAGAGCAAAAGCAGCAACCATTTCTAACATTTGAGGTGCAGCCTAGAGCACTAACGTTCAAATGGAATATTGTAGTTTTTCTGAAATAACCATGAATTTAATGATTACTGTGTACATTTTGTGAAATTAATTGCTTTAACACATCAGCAATCCACTTTAGTTTTCAGTTCAATCAGAAATAAACATTTTGGGGCAGCAGTAAATAAGGAGGTAGAGCGAGTTATCCAGTAATCGGAGGATTGTAGGATCGATCACGGCTCCTGCTGAGAGTGCTGCTGTTGTGTCCTTAAGGAACTTAACCCGCCTTGCCTGCTGCTGGTGGTCGGAGGAACTGGCAGCGCCAGTGTTCGGCAGCCTTGTTTCCATCAGCGCACCCAGCTCTGGCTACACCAGTCTATGAACGAGTGAATGACTGATTGTGTTGTGGAGCACTTCGGTGGCGCTATACAAATACAGACCATTTACATTTACCATTTTTTTAAACTGAGGTTGTTGTTGTTGTTATGAGCTATTTACAACAGGTAAACAGGTAACAGATTTTGTTCCACAGAAACACACTTCAAAAGAGCTATGCCACCACTTTGAGGTGAAGAAAGACAGCTGCAGCTTTAACATGTGTTAAACAAGTTTTTGAAACTGCAGTTCAGCACAGGAACCAAATTAACAGAATGCTCCTGAGCAGAGCAGCCGTATGCCATGTAAGGCTATAAAAAGCAGAGCTGGAAGAGGGGAAAGGATGGACAGAGGTGTTTTGAATTACTAATCATATGAACTCAAGAGCTAAAGCAATTCTCTGCTGAACAGCTGAAAAAACTAAACTTTAACCTGCAGGAGGCTTTGTGTGTTTGTTACTCCTTTGGCTCATTGGTCACAGCAGAAGCTTTAACCTCTCAGTCAAACCGAACACAATCCCGTGCCGTTGCTGTGCATCAAAGCAGATAAAGGGTGAGAAAGCGGTTAGAACGATCCCTGCAAAAAAGGAAAAAGGACATATGAGCCCAGAGCGGGTGGGAGACGGGCTGGATGGCAGCTGCCTGGCCATCAACACTCACCTGCACTCAGCCTTGACACATGGAGACACAGAACAGGCCCCGATCAGAGCGGTTTTACAAAGCTCCACTCTCACGCAGGATTTACTCGTGTTCCTCACTAACTGACTATAATTGTCAGGGATTGTTATGCTTACCGCTAAAAGAGAGCAGAAAAGCGTGTAATAGGTTGTGGTTTTAAGGACAGCTGCGGCTGTGATTGAGTCACTTGTTTCGGCTTGCCCTTCAAATCAGCAATTATTCAGCTGATGTGCTGCAGCTTTGGAGGCAATGGAAACTATCATACCTCAGATGCCTCTCACAGCCAAGTGTGGTGTGCAACTGGATTGAGTTACGCTTTCATCGCACCTGTTTAAACCCGTGCAATTTTCACTGCCTGGTTCAGAACAGCGTGCTAATCACAGAGCCACAAAGGGGTCATGTACCTGCTGCTCAGTTCAAGTTCAACAACTCAAAATGGTAAACATAGAGCAGTAATCATTTCAGCCATAGATTTGGCCTGCACAATGTTAATGTGTGTTTGGTGTTTTAATTAAGAGTGGGGCAGTGCACGTTAATCAGTTTACCGCAACAGGTCAAGACAAGTCAACAAGATTTTGGTCAATCACCCAAAGCCTTTTATTTAACCCAAATTTTACAATTCATCTACAAGAACCAACTTCCTAGTGCGCCATTACAGTTTTTGACTGTTTGCTTTTCAAGATAGTTGGAGAGAGCTTGTTTAGAAGCCTACATTTTAGGTTTACTTAAAAGGGAGTGATGAGCTAATGGCTAGGTTGGACTGGCCAAAAACCAAAGTTTTTATTTTTTTATCTTTAGACAACATAAAGTGGAGGTTCATCAAGAAATGTATAATACTTGTTTGTTTGTTTTTTTATTTATAATTGGTCTCTCTGAGTTTCACGTGCATGCTGAACATAAATATCTTTTAAAAGTATTTTACCTGCATCGCCGGCATTAGCCACCCAAAGAAGTAATCCAAAAGGGTTTTGGATTACCATGACCTGGATGACTGAGAGCCTTCACCAACATATCGCCCAAAGAAGACAGACGAGGAAATGCTCAGGTCAGAAAAAGCTACACAGATCTACGAAAGAGCAAATTATTTGCATTCATGGACTCACCCACAATGGCTCCCAACGTGCTAATTTAGCAGCCATTAGAGCAGAGCAAAGTTAAAAGCTAACCCTTAGCATGAGTACCTCCACAAAATGGCGGAACAGGTTTGAGTTTGTGTTATTTGGGGAGAAAAAACATCAACATTGTGTTTTTTACCCAAATAAGAGAGCGAATTAAGGCAGCTGAAGAGTCATGTTGCTTTTAACCAAGCAGAGGCGAGATGTTTGCATATTATGAATATTGAGTAAATCTTCCAACCCTTCTGATTTCTGTCCCCCACTTCTCCAGCTAACTTCTGCTTCCTGAAACAGGAGCACCAGAGCTTTTTTCCAACAGAGCAAAGACAACTACTCACAAGAAATTCATTTCTGCAGCAGATTTATTAAAATAAAGTTTACGCCCACTTTAAATTTTCAATTCGTAAAAAGATTTTCATCAAAATGTTTACACATTCAGTTTCGCATTACAAATAAACTTAGCACTTGTTCATGCAAGGATCGAGGTCTTGCGGCAATATTTTATTTCTGCAGAAATAATACTAGTAGGTAATAAAAGACAGGTTGTGATATAAAAGTTCAGAAAATAAAATTTCCCTGAACTGGGGTAAAATTAAAGAGACTGCAGTTGCTTTAAGTCATAAGCAAACTAGTCTTGGCTGCCTTCGGACTAGCCATTAGCTCATAAATCCTGTCAAAATAACTCCAAACAGAGGCCATTCAGGAAGCTATCCACAACATTCCAGCATGTTTCAGAACACCTGATTTAATGGTGGAATTACATGTTCAGCATGTCACCAAGCTCTGCAATCTCTTAACTGATTAAAACAAAGAGTTCTGAATCAGAAAACCCTCTAAAACATGCTGATAAGACCAGAATTGGACAACACTCATGTTAAAAGACCAAAATAACAATATTGCATAAAAGGCAAAAACGTACACAGTACCTTTAATTATTAATGGGCCTTATCTACAATATAGACTGATGTGAAAATAATTTCATCCCAACTTTGCCAAAGGCTGCTTAGGACCTCTTCATCAGTCATTCAAGCGAAAAGTCAATAAAACGCTGCAATTAGGCCCGCTCTTTTAAAAATCTGAAGCAGTCTAATTGACTGTGTGTTCAAGTAGAACATCAAGATTCCCTCCAGCAAGTTTAATAACATTGACAAGAACCATAACACACAAACACACTAATCTTTAAGCTCTGAAATGCTAAATGCTCTATTCTTACAGATAAATGGAGCACATCCATTTATTTCCCTCAAGTGTGTTTTAACTGCTGATCCGAAGTTTTATTATATCTTTATAAAACGCAATACTTGGTTGTGGGCTTGCAGCGAGGAGCTGAGTGTGAAGTGGTGCAGCACATCAGAGCCAAGTTCCCCCCCCAAACCCCACAATATCGCATAGGAGTTTACTGGCCGCTGGTTGTTGGGCTCTTGACCCACTTCAAGAGGCTCCATGTTAGTCACTCTCCAGTGCTTTCCAGCTGAAACATAGCCAGACTGGTGGTAGATGAGATTTCAGCTGTCTCCTCAAAGCTTGGATGACAGTAACATCAGCTGGTCAGGACTCCAGTAGGGCTGGTCGATGAGAGAATGGATGCTCAACCTTCATAAAGCTGATTCCTTTTCTGCAGATGTGTGTGGTGGATGTGGCCATAGCTACAATTGTTTCTCCAATGCAACTCAAACAATTTAGTAGAACCTACTTGAATGTTTTAAAATAATCTGTAAGGAAATTAATTTTTTTTCAAGTGACAAAGCCAGCACCAAATTGCCTTTAAGTGAATTATTACTCCAATATGTGATCACTTTTGCTCAAATGTGATAAGATCCCATTTTCAGATAAAATTCCAACAAAAACACCAAACTAAGAATCAACATAAGCTTTTGTCAGACCTACAAACCAGCCCATCGAAACACAAGGTCCAATTTAACATTGGTTCTTTATGCCAGGTGACTCATTTTTCTCAAAAAAAAAAAAAAAAACACAAAAAGGCAATTCAGCTGAATGACTGGCCCCAATTATTTAACTCCTTTAGAGCTTTAATTGCATATTAAACTTAATTTTAAAGCAACCATTTAAACATTAAAAAAAAGCTTTTATTTGTAGCATGAAGCTTACACTTCTTTGCTCATAAATACAAAAGGAATGTTGCTGCTCAGGTCCCACATGAAGATTTATTAATGTCCTGTACTGCCATCTAGTGTTTCCGGAGAAAAATGATGACGTTATAAACTTACACTTTAATCTTTCACACAGAGACGCCAATAAAGGAATTTTTCCTGAGTTTACAGTGAAGACATTTCAAACACTACTAGAAGAATATAACTTATCAAGAAAACAAACTTAGAAAATAAACAAGCATATTCATGTGCCATCTTTTACACTGAAGGGTAACAAAAGCACTTCATACAACATCAAGAACACAAAACCGATTTTTTTTACAAAACCTTTGGTGACCTATGAATAAATCTTTTGCATAAAACATGAAAAACTGTTTAAAGACAAACAAAGCATTCAGACAATTGCACAGCAGCCAGGTGGGCATGGAGATTTCACACGGTTACCATCAGCAGCAACTTTTAGGGTTTTCTGCGCCTGAAACAAAACAAAATCAGGGAATCAAACGTCAGTCGTGCTGTACAGATCTGAATTAACCCCTTCATGCATAACAGTCGCTACAGTGGACAGCTACTCAAAATTTTTTTTTTTTTTTTTGCAAATAAACACAGCTATTGATTACTTTATTGCACCCATTGGACTCTAATAGTTCAAGCCATGTTCAGAATGCACGCTGTCCACCATGTAATAAACTATTTGTAAATTAAATGTTAAAATTTTCTTGTTGAAATTCATTTATTCATACCTAAAGTTGAATGAAAAATTTGTTTAAAAAAAATCATGGTCGAAGATTTCATAATTCATGCATGAAAGGTTTAAAGAGTGTTTTCAGACACGTTGCTGAATGTGGAACGCTTACTTGGACATTCCATGATGCTCATATCCAGGTGCCATTTTTGATCCGGCCTTCATTTCCAAAGCCACGGAGCACTGCAGAGGAAGAGAAAAACAAGTTTAGAAGACCCTAATGAGCCATTGGCCTCAGCTTTAACATTTCTTTTTGTCGTTGTTCTCATTACACTTCTTATACAGTTTGTATAACCCAACACATTTTGTCATTAGAGAACAAAACAATCCTAAATTACTTTTGGGATTTTCAGAACAAAACTCGATGCATATCTAAAATAGAATTTTGGCAGAAGCTGCATTAAAACACATCTTCAAAACCGTTCTAGTGAAGGTCTTACCCTCGTCTCCACGTCAGTCCAAGAGCCATCCTTTTGATCTCCGCTGGCTGCAGCACCTTCAGAAGATTTCCTTTTTCGACTTCAGAGACAAAAGTAATATTCAGTCATCGTCAGCTGGAGGACGGCAGTTCATCTGAAGCCGCTACACATCCAATTTGTCAAAAACTTTAATATTCAGAAAAACTTTGTTACCTTGTGTTTGTGGTGAGCTGCTGTTTGAGAGTCTCGATGTCTGTGAACTGAACAGCTTGTCCTCCTCCTCTGGTTTTAATCACATCTCCCTGAAAAATACATCAGTTAAAGAAAGAATCAAGATTAGAAATATAAAAAATAAAGTTGCAGGGGCAACAATTAACAGATGATTTTAGCAATTTGTTGCACCTTTTGTAATTTCAAACCAAAAACAAAAGGGGATGTAATGTGCCTCAATCAGTTATTAAAGTAATAAATAAAAGTTCACATCACCTTAATGAGTTTGGTCTGTATCTCTCCATCGGAGGCCACCTCCTGGTGAGTCAGCACATATTTGTCACACTTGGACAGGGCCTTCTCGTTAGGAGCTGACACCTGGATGGCGTTGGGGATGACGGGCTGAAGGACGGTGCCCAAGTCCAAGCTGGATGATGGTTTGTGATCCACCCATTTCTCCCCACCAGCAGAACGGGAACGGCGGTGCAGCGGACGCACTGGTGTTGTTGTCTGCCCAGATAAGGAAAATCATTCAAAGCAAGGAGGAAAAAATTATTTCACAGAAGTCTGGTGTGATAATAACAGAGTAGTTATAGTAGTCTGTTTCAGGAAATCTGTCAATCTCAGGCTGCGGTGTGCAGAAAACTCACTGACCCTGTAGCTTCTTTCTGCTAGGTCTATACCATGAAGGGAGGGGGATGGGACATCCTCCTGAATACCACAGCACCCTCTTCTGCTTTTAGCCTGGCTCAGTGCAGGGCCTTCTGGAGGCTGGGCTCTGGGAGCCCTCGGGGCCGGAGACTGGGGTGGTGTGGGGGCCCTCGGGGCAGGAGACTGGGGTGGTGTGGGGGCCCTCGAGGCAGGAGACTGGGGTGGTGTGGGGGCCCTCGAGGCCTGCAAAGCCTGACTGCTGTCTGAAGCTTCGCACTCATCACAAGAACACATAGAGCTAGCCGCTGACAAAGAACTCCTGGTGCTAGGTGAGGGGCATGAAGATCTTGGGTTCATCTCAAACTCCTCAACTCTAAAAGCACTGACTGCCTGAGACCCTGGCACTGGAATGTCGCGAAGACACTCAGTGAAGCTCTGGGGAATAAAATGAAAATGCACATTTAGCCATGGTTCAAAAATAAAAAATGCATTAACTAGGGGTGCAACGGTACAGGTAGCCCACGGTACGGTCCGTACCTCGGTACTTAGGCCACGGTCCACGGGACGGTTCGGTACATGTTTGTGCAGAAGGAGACAGCGTTTATTCTAAAACATGCATTTTATTTTTCTTCAGAGCGAAAACAGAATGTCACAATTGTAAGGACATCAGTATATGAAATAAGTTAACATTCTCTGCATTGAACACTAATACCCTCTTTCAATTATCACTTGTATGCAATACAAAATATATAAAAAATTACAAAATGTAAACAAAGACACTTGAAAATATTCTAATGGTTCCCAACCATGATACGTGATACATGAGGTAAGCAATGCAAAAGTAAAAGTGCATTTTGCGTTTTAACAAACAGGAGTTAGCTTGTGCTGTAACATCACAGTATGGAATAAATGAACCAAGTGCTTGGTTGGCTGTGGTGAAAAAAGGTGACAACTTTCCTCACTTTCCCAAGGAGGCGGGACACACCGTTGATTGACACAACCCTCTTTGCAGCGAGATTCACAGTGTGAGCAAAACAGCTAATCTGGGGTCCCAGCTCAACAGTTTCATTAACTGCATTAACAATGTTTGGAGCATTATCTGTGGCGACGGGTATAGTTTTGTTTGGCCGCTCCAGCTTCCACTCGGTGACTGCATTTTTATCTCTTCTGCTAAATGCGCACTTGTGTGGCTTTCATAGAGGGGGCGAGTCTGCAGCACGGCGCTTCATCTCCCAGTCCAGCATGTAGTGAGCCGTCACAGTCATGTAGCTCTGCGTTGCCTGAGAAGTCCAACTATCAGTTGTCAGTGCGAGGCTTTCTGCCTTAGCCAAATCACTCTCGATGGCGTTGCGTGTTTTGTCGTAAAGACCAGGGATGACGACCTGACTAAAATGTGTGCGACTGGACACAGAATAACGTCGGTCGAGCGTCTTCATTAAATGTTGAAAACCAAATTTAAAGATTTAAAAGAGCCTGGTGCCTCTTCAAACTCTTTCCTTTCAACTCCACTGCAGCTCGCCATTTCCTCGTGTCTCTTCGTTCTCAGCCAGCCGCCTAACTGTAGTAAAAGTTTGTGAGTGAGGACGCGGATGCACAATGGTGATTGGACATTAACTTGGGGGTGGGCCTTTCATCTACCTGGACCGGCAAACGCGCATGGTGCCAAGCATGAAATAAAAGAGCAGCGCAAAATCAATGGGAGTACCGAAGTCCCGCGGGACAGGAGGGCGGATTGTCCCGTGCAGGGCGTACCGAACGGTCCGGTATTTTACTGCATACCGTTGCATCCCTAGCATTAACAGAGATTGGAACACAGAACCACCAGCTAAGTTTCACTTTAGAGGGGTGACACATTTTTGGCCAAGAAGTGAATCAGTAAAACATCAAACAGGTTGTGTTATGATAGTTAGTTATTAAAACTAAAAACCAAACATACTGGAAGAACTGGGGGTGAAATAGATCTCTTTGCGGGGCGGCGTTCCTCTCTGGAAGGTATCTGAGGCCGAGGCTGACGTGGAGGAGGATCAGGACGACCAGGGGTCTTACTCTCAGTCACAATGGCCTTGAGTTGCTTCAGCTTTTCATCTTTAACCCAGAGCTTGTTTTCCATCTCCAGACGCATCGCATTAACACGTCTCTCCTGCACAAGAACACAAATGTTTAACCAGTCAGATTACTACCGAGTGTAAAGTCTGATGCATCAAAACCAACAACAATGAAAAGGAACTCACACATTCTTTCTCCCACTTGTGCTGCGTGTCCGAGACCATGCCATGCATGTGCTGCTCCATGCGTCTCCTCTCAGAGAGTTCCCTCTGCAGACGCTGACCTGTGGATTCCAGCTCCTGCTTCATGGTCCGCTTGTCATCCTCATATATTTTAGTCGTTTTCTGCAAATAATCCATCTGGAACGGGTACACGTAAGATAATTAGAAAGCTGAACACGTCTACAAATCAGTTCCATTATAAAAACTATAATGATCATCTCCAACCTTATGTTCTTGATTCTTGTTCTTCTTCTCTAAACGTTCAATCTCTGCCTTGTTGCTCTGGATGACTTTGTCTTTCTCCAAGAGCCTGCCATTTTGCTCCTGAATCAAGTGGTCTTTGGACGTGAGATTAGAGTCCAGTTCCTGTATCAGGATCGACATCATGTTGGCTGAAATCAGACAAATAAGACAGAAAGATGAACAAAGAAAAGAAACATCAAGTAACCTAATCAGTGAGAGCCGAACGAGCAGACACCTGCTTTGTTGTATTCCTCGATCATATCATGCCTGATCCTCTCCCTCTTCTGCAGAGCTTCAATGAGACGAGGCAGGGTTATGTCATCATGAGGGTCCATCAGCTCAGAGGTTGGTAGAGGGGGTAGCACCAGGTTGCTTAATGCAGAAATCCCATCTAAAAAAAATAAATAAAAACACAAACTTTACAGCCATCTGATCTTTTAACACAGCTGTCACTAAAACTATTTAAGTGGAATTGACAGACTGTTTCTTACCTTTGTCTCTCGGGCCTCCACACTCTAACTTGTGAGACAGCTCCTCTTTGAAAGCCTGGTTTCTATAGCGACGGCCTGGTGTGAAGCCACAGATCGGCCTGTCCACAGGACGAGCCACTTGCACCTCCTGGGTCACCTCTGCAAACCGCATCACTAGCTGCACAAATGGAAAATCCACCTCACGAACAGCAGAATTCAACTTCACCGTGTGAACAAAGCAATCGTGTCAGATCAACTTACCAAAGTTTCCTCGTAGTCATCCGCCTTTGGGTTCACACAAACAACCATCCGGACCTTTCCTTCTCCATCAAAGTAGTTTTTAAACAAGTGGGTTACTTTGGAGTCTCTGTAGGGGACCATCTGTAACACAGCCTTACATTATCTACCGTTTATCTGAATGTAAGTGATGCTTCGTTTTAGTCTGGCAGCACACACCTTATTAGTGCCACACATTTGGTTCTCTCTGAGAATTTCGATACAGGTCCGGAGATTCAGTAAAGACTGATTAATGTTTCCTGCAGGATAAATTGTTGTTAGATCAAAGAAAAACCAGTTAGAAAAATCTGAATCATGTTTGAGAACAAACCTGCTTCACGTATCCGTGTTCCTTCTGCCCCCGTCCTGCCGGTGCGCTCACTTCCTGCCAAGTCTACCAGGCACAGCTGACTAACGCTCACCTGGTTCTTATCCTGACAACCAAAGAGAAAAATACACTTTATTGACCCAGCTGGGATTTTAAAATGTGGGCTGAACTCATTCTGGACTCGTTCCATCTGACCTGCAGAATGTTGTCTCCATCTGCATCTAGAGGCACCTGGGCCAGTTTGATAATGAAGACGCTGTGAGAGCGGCTTGACTCTCTGTTCAGTCGAGTGTTTGCAACCTTCCTCTTCTTTTGACCTGTGGGGGAAAAAAAGAAAATGAACCAGAGAACATGATGTGCACTTTAACCTCTTCCAAACAAATTTATCAGCACAAAATTCTAAAATTTAAACCACATTTGATCTGCTCAGAGACAAAAACAACGGTCATTTCCTGGACAGAGCTGACCCAGAGATCAGCAATTCCAGGTCAGTTGTATTAAAATCATCATTGCAGTGTTTTTAAAGCAAAATGAATCTGAATAGAAAAGTCACCTCTCCAGAACACTTGAAAAGCTTCCTCAGCAGATTTTACTTCCACCTCCATACAGCCGGCCACGTACATAGTGCGATTCTGATCCTCTCTGAGGACTTTAGACTGAGGTGGTCTGCAACAACAACAAACATGTCACGCTCTGAAATGGAATCAATAAAGCATGGATTACAGATGTGCAGATGCGGGATAGGGATTGGGTTTCGCATCATTCCAGCTAATTAATATACATTTTTATTGGTATCCTGCTCTGTTTTTAGGTAGAATATTCTGTGAAAATGTCTCCAGCATTGGAGAGGTTCCATTTACTTTCTGAACGGTAGTTTTCATGTGCAAAAAAGAGCAACTCAACTACACATAGCCACTAGTCTGATTAATGAGTATTCACTGGTCACATACATGAACTCAGTGTTCTGGCGTACTGGTGTGCCTCCACCATTCCACCTAGTGAAAAGAAAAGACAAATTTTCTCTTCCATCTACTGCAGAAAATATGAACGGCTAGGAATGACACACAAAGTGTAAAGAAACCAATCATTACATGATCATATGCACATGCATACAATCAAATTACGGGTGGAAAACCTACTTTGGCTTGACTGTATCTTCTTGGGTCTCCTCCAAGAGATCGTAGATGTAGTTGTTATAAACTTCTATGTAGGAGATGAAGACGCTGTAGCTGCTGTCCTCATCCACAACTTCTGCTTTACAGGTCTCCTCTGAGTTGATCATGTCACCAATTTCAGGATCTATCCTTGGTCTAAAAACAGAAATAGAAAAATTATGCCTATATGTAGCACTGAGATGTCTCAACTAAACAGATTATTACCTGGTGGAAGGCGCTTTAGGAACAGATATGTTGTTGTCCCTTCTTTGCCGCTCCAACAAAGCGTCGACTTCACACTGAAGATCCATGCAGTTTTTATCATCCGTCTTAAAAACCTGAGCAGAATGGATTTAATTAGGCTAGGATTTTACCAAATATTAGGGTGTGCACATTTGGAGCATAAAACTATTTCCTGAACTGCTCTCTTACATATCTTTTGGCCTGGTAGGGACCAATACTGTTGAAAATCATGTCGAGAGAGCGAGGCAGAAGTCCACCCTGACCAGGACAACCAGTCATGGTGAATGTTTTTCCGCTTCCTGTCACTCCATAGGTAAAGAGTAGACCTGCAACACACACAGCTAATCAGCTGCAAACACTCAACAGAAAACCAGCCAATCTTAAATTCTTAAGAAGCTGTAGGAGAAAATGTGTGACTAGAAAATGCACTAATTTATTCAACGCACAAATTAACTAGTTGCATATGATTTAATGTTTGCTAAGCTATATATTAAAAATATAAAGTTTCTTTCTGGAATTTGCACCCTTACCATTTTTACCATGAATAAGGTCATCAACAAGAGGTTTGGCCACATGCTCAAAAAGCTCCATCTGTGAAACAGAAACTCCAAAAACCTTTTTGAAGGAGTACTGCATCTGAAAAGACAAACGGATGTATTAACACAGATCAGAAGATTAATTATGCTTCAAACATTTGATATGCCCCAAAAAATCTCAGGTTAACACAAACATATTTACAGTGTGTTATTTAGGAAAGATAGCATAAATAAGTTTAATTTTGTAAAGAGGCCATAGCTTCTTGTCTACTAAATGAATCAATGAGCTGAGACAAATGGTTAGGACATCAAAAAGGTGATTATTAATGTCCAACACTGGAACTGCTTGGTGGTATATGAGAGCACAAGCACTCAAGAAGGAAAACACTGAAAAGCACTTTTAAAAGCTGTATGATGTGTGTGACTTGAAGCTAGAATTGGGAAATTTAAGAGACCTCCTTGCATTAAAAACCTGCAGAAAATATGGATAGTTCAGAAGTACTTGTGTTCATTTAATCGTATACCTCTTTGTACTCTCCATTGCGGTTAACTTTGAAACCCTCGGGTGGATGTAGCTGGGCGGTGGTGCTGCTGATCACTTCTATGCAACACTCCTCGTCCTCCGTACTCAGAGGCCGCACACGTAAGTATACCTGGGTAACATTAAACCAAAATAAGGTGATTCGTGGTCAAACGCATTCCCTGCTCAACGAGCATCTCTCATAAATATGGCAGTTTCTGTGCTGTAGTTTGGTGTTGTTTAGCTAGCATGTTAACCAACGTCGGACACTCACTCCAACTGGGTCTTTCTGGACGTTGGGAAGCCTTTTCGGATGAAGTTTTCGAGTTTTACATTTTCTAAATGAGACAAAAGTTAAGGAAAATGCAACATTTAATCCAGCTGTTGGTATTTGTGATTTATGACAACAACGATAACTGGTTAACAAAGCAACTAGCCTAGCCCCAGCTACGCACTAGAATGGAAAGGTTCATTAGCTGATAATGCAAATAATTAGCTTATCACTTAGCGAAAACATTATAGAGACGCATAAGAAAGTCTGAACACGATGGGTGGGAATGAAAGGAAAGTACTTACACATGCCTGTTCATCGTGTTCAATTGGTTTGGGTTCACCGTTTTCCGTTTATGCGATTTTGAATCTTCCGCTCACACCAGACAGCTTTTATTTTTTTTCCAACCATGTCGAAAACAACCAATAGGAGCTCATAGACATTATCACGTGTTTTTGATTACCCCTCCTCTTTCTTTGATAAACCTTTGTTGAGAAATCATATTAGAACAAGGCGAGTTTCATAAAAGATAATTAGAACGGAAAAAGTAACACAAACGACAGTCTATGAAAAAAATAAAAACAGCCAGCATAAACAGGAAGTAATGCCATTTTAAATATTACTTTTAATTCTTAAATACAATTATTGACTTATTAGTAATTAGTTTTTTTTATTGTTTCAATGAAATAACGCTTTCTGGAATCAATTATTTCACTTAAAATGTGGAAAATGGAAATGATTTAAGAAAACAGCACTTACTAATTAAAAATTGAGTCAAAAGGATTACATTGTTACCACGGTTTGATTCTTCATGTCCTGTCAGACAACAATCCTTTATCAGATCAAAAGTTGAAAGCTGAATAGATTCTCACACAACAAGAACTTTTGAAAATCTTTCCAAGAAACATTTTTGACATTGCAAAGAAAAAAGGTGTTCTACTATTTTGATATCTGGGTGAACTGATATTTATGTTGACTTGCTTTTGCAGAAAGTCGTTACAAGGGATAACTGCATACATATTTTTAAACTGAATTATTTTATTTCCTGTGAGAAAAAGAGAAAGATATCTGGATCAGATTTTCTCAAAGGAAATGTCATCATAATTTTAGAATGTTTTCTCCTCAGGGTTAATGGACATTGAAGCCAGAGTGGCCTAATTCTTATGAATTTATTGTAACATTTTTTGTATACAAAGTCATTTTGTTTATAAATATAAACATTGGTTTATATTTATATTTGTTATAAATATAAATGAGTTGGTTATTTTGGAGTAACTGCATGTATTTTCACATATTTAATTATTACAATTACAGCTAGATGAATTGCCACACTAGGTTTAGAACATTTTAATGTATATTTTCAATCAATGCTTCTGAATATTTTAATAACAAATAAATAAATGTGGCCTGAAACATGCACAACCTATTTTATCTGTGCTTATGTTTGTCAAATTGGCATAAAATAATTTTATTACAAGCCTTAAAACCTGTGATAGTGTCATTAAAATAAATCTACGATACACAAATGAATCATTAGTACAGCTAGAGCAGAAACTATATTTAAGAATGTAACATTAAATAAACACAATACAAAAGAACATTTTCGATAACTTAAGGTGACGTCACTTTGTAGTCCAACGACGACGACTCTAAACATGGCTAACGATCGTGATGTGTTTTATCCACAGTGCCACCTGCAGCCATCCAGTGGTAACGCACCCATCTTACAAAACATTTGCAGCCATTATAGTCACGTTTACAGCTGCTTATGCAAACGCCGAAGTTCCTGGTGCTGGCCTCTCTTGTAGCGTTCACCAGCGACCAGGTAAGCGGCAGCAATGAAAACTGTTTAGGCAAATCGAGGATTCGTTGTCGAGGCGATTCGTGTCTTTCATACTGTGTTGTACGCTCGATTCAACGAGGAAGACATGAAAAACAAGCCCGCCAACAAGTCGGACGCATGCGAATCAAAAAGTAAGAAGAAACGAGCTGCAAAAGACTCTGATCCAGCTGTTTGTAAAACACCACGAGACAGAAAGGATGGAGAAACATCTGATCCAGGTGTGCAGCTCTGATGATGGGACAGCTTCATTTCATTCACGCTGTCTGTACCTGAAATGTTCTGGCTTTGACAGACGAATGTGATTATATCTCACAGGGCCTCCTTGTAAGTTTTCAAGAGTCCACAGGAGGAACGGGCACCATGCGAGCATCCTGCATTATATTTACAAAAGCACCCTGGGCCAAAGCCTACACTCTCAGATGAGACAAGTAAGACATGAAGCTCAGCTTGCATCAACTCAGTTCAGGTTGTGTTCATTATGCGTGGTAAACCTCCATTTTATATAGTTTTTATGTTATTTTAGAGTGTTAAATCAGTAATTTTGTCCAATAAAACAAATATCTTCATTGAGCAATCATGGAATTTTATTCTCAGAGAGTCGAGCATGAATTGATGTACATGCCCCAAAACCAGGGCACCACCAGGTTTCTCTTTGTTCCTGGGAAGTAAAAAAGTGTATTAAAGCAATAAGAACTATAAGATAATACAATCCAGAGTAAAAATGCTGAGTGCTTCCGGTTCTTCACGCACTCTAAGGTGCATGTGTGACACATCCCCATCCCCGGTGAGGGTCTTGGTTCTTTATCTGCAGAACAGGTTCCTATATTCTGACTGATAATTAATCCAGAAGTGAATCAGAGGAGCACCAGACGTGTTTGAGCATGTATCGGTTTGTCTTGATGGAGAGAGTATGTGGTGAAAAGGTGCTCCTCGTCTCTTGCAGTGTCTCCAGGAGCCCTTCCTTCGCTCCCTGTCCTCCTACCACTTCCACGGCGCCAGCAGTCCGTTCGATCGCAGAATCACCTGTCTGGAGTGGCACCCCACCCATCCCACCACGCTGGCTGCAGCCTCTAAAGGTGGAGACATTTTCTTGTGGGACTTCAACAACCCCACGAGAAAAAGCTTTATTCAAGGGGTGAGTGTGTGCGTCGGATTGGTTTTCACCCCCATTCAGCACTGCAGCAGCTTTGGGGCTTATTAGATTGTTACGGGTGATTTCCAGGTTGTGTATGTCAGACGAGCACGAAGACACTGTTGTTGGTTTTCTGCTCAGATGGGGCCTGGAGACTCAGTTACAGACATGAAGTTTAACCAGTTAAACCCCTCTCAGCTGTTCACCTCATCCATGGGGGGTACGACAGCCCTGCGAGAGTTCAGTGGGACGACACTTACAGTTTTTGCCAGAACAGATGCACTGAAGTAAGACTTTAGAGCTCCTTATGTCTGTAAAGGTCAGAGGTCAGGCCTGTTCAGTCTAGCATCAGTCTTCTCGTCCGGTTGCCTCAGACTGAAGTGGTGGCTTCCACTTTACTGGCTTGGATCTGTGTGTGTGTGGACAGAATGGAGCGGGAGACTCTCTGGGAGGGATGAAGTTCTGTCCCATGGACTCGTCCAAGGTCTACGTGGCTTCTGGAGAGGGAACGCTGACCCTAAAGAGCTTTGAGGGGCACAAACCCACTTTGCTGTCCAGAACTCAGGACTGTGCTCACGAGCACCACAATGTCTGGTGAGAAAACCGCATAGAAGACTGATGCTAGGCAGACTCGTTTCGTCGCTTTTCTTCAAATTGGTAAAGAAGAAAATCGTTCAAAGCTAATCTGATTTAAACATCTTATTATAAAAGACATTTAGTTCACATTTGTTGTTGTAGATGTTTACAGATGTGATTGAGTGATGTTCAGGACTTAATGTCTTTAGCGTCATAGTTGAATATCTAAACGTTTCTTTATTAAAAGGTTATTTTAGAGCTTTTTGAACACATAATGAATGAAGAAAACTTGACTTGTTCATTGTGTTTCACAGCTTTTGGTACTGCTGTGTTGACGTGTCTGTGAGTCGGCAGATGCTCGTTACCGGTGATAACACAGGGCAGCTCTTACTTGTCGGACTGGATGGTCAAAAGGTAATTTATTTATTTAAATGCAATCTCTACCAATTCTTTATAGATTAGAGGTTTAAGATTTTAAATGTCTGGATTTTATTTATTTTGTCATAACTGCCCCGAAAATGTAAGCGTGGTCTTTAATAATTTTGCTTTAAAAATGAAACGGATCTGCTTGAAAGCAGCAGATAGAGAATCAGCAGATTTGCTAAGGCAGAGGTCATGAACAGTCTTGTTTTAGAGAAGGAAAAAATGCTGGAGCACCATTTCCAGGAACTAGAAGTGAGCCACATCACAGCTGAGTTTCAGACGGCAGGTTTTGAAGTCTTATTTCCTAATATTTGGACATCTCAGCTCTGACTGGCTAACAGTAACATGACAATTGACCCTTTGCACCGATGTCACCTAATCACGTGGGTCCACCATGCTGGACGGCAAAAGCATTTAAACAGTGAGCGACACGATTAGTAAACAAAGGGAAAAGTAGAGCCTGAAATTGTTTTTGCGATCAAAACAAAAACAAAACTCCTCCAGCATTCCTTCAACTAGTTCATGCCCAGTTCAGTTATCAGAAGAAGTAACTCATCTAGCCGGGGCTCACAGAGAGCGGTATGTTAGCTAGCTTACCAGCGTTAGCTTATGTTCTCTCTGTTCACCGATGTAAACATGTTGTTGACTTTGCCTAAATTCACCCCGCTGGATTTATAACTTTGTTATAAACAGCGTTTCACTTTACACCAAAGCTGATTTTTAAAAAGTCCGGATCCCTACCAGCTTCTGTTGCTGGTGGTGTTACCGGGTTCAGCTGCTGCTCTCACACCAGAATGAGAAAATCTCTGAACGCCGACGCTCATAAATAAATAACGTCATTTTAACACACGTAATCAGTACATCGGAGCTTTAATATTATTAATAATTATCTCGCTTTACACTACAGTGGACGGCGTGCATCCTCCGTGGTGAAATACCCATCCATCAGGATTATAATAACTAGTATAAACACATCACATTTATCCCTGTCCCTGTCTTCCTCGTGAAATAACGTTAATCTTACCCGGTGAAAACATGTTCGCTGCAAATCTGAGGGCTGCTAGTCCACTTGATTGGTCGCTGCAGTTCATCTCCGTCCTCAGTCTCCATCAAAGTTATTAAAAAACAAAATGAGTTGAGTTTACATCCTTGTCTGTTAGTGCAGCCAACCACGCAGCAAGCTAAAACTATTTTACTGTCAAATCAACTAAATAAAAGTGATAAAAGGCTACAAACTGGCTTGTTTTGACTAGCTTCACTGGAGTTTCAATGGGTGTAAACGGCCTTTTTGCCATCCATCATGGCGAAGGGGGCGGTCACATGAGTGGCGTGACGTCACGTGCAAAGGGTCAATACCACTGGCTCTGCATCATTGATGTTTTATCTCCAAAAATAACACAAGCCTGGAGGAGTTCTGCTGTGTTGTGGAGTTACTAATGCTAATGGTTAGCTTCTACTAGCCAAGGCGTTCTCTGCTGTTAGCTGGACACTAAACCAACAACGGCCTTCCCCGCCATTAGTCAAGATGGGTGAGTCCATTAATGTTAAATGATAAATGACCCGCACTTGTCTAGCGCCTCTCAGAGTAAGGACTCCAAAGCGCTTTACAGTGACAGTGTGGTGTAGATCTGTCAGGATTTGAAAACCCTAAAGTTTCACCGTCTATTTCCTGTCAGAAGCTAATGCAGGAGACTATTTTCATGTTCAGCCTGCATGAAAAACTCAGAGTGATGATTATAATCAGAAATAATCATTAAAAAATGTTTTTCAGTGAATGAACCACATTAACCTCAAGAATTGAGCTAAAAATAAGTTTAAAGAATTAAAAAGGGGCTTTCTTCTGACACCAATTTTTAATAAACCAAAATAGAATGAGGAGCTCAGGATTCAACTTCTGTCAGACACGGTGGAGGCGAGGTGTTGGTATGGGCGCCTGTGTTTTCATTGATCAGTAGTTATAGATGATGGGACTGACAGATGTTGAAATGAACCCCTCAGAACCTCAGATGTTCTTAAAGGCTTGTTAACGTTCTATTTTTGATCATTTGCACAAGAAAAAAAGAGGCTCAGATGTTGTCTATTTAAATTTAAATTAGTGATGCACTGATGTGAAATATTTGGGCCGATATCGATATCCGATATTGAGATCACCGTTGTGGCCGATAACCGATATTTGCCGGTACCGATATACTGACATTAATGCTTCTAAAATCAGCAGATTTTGTATAGAATGAAAATTATTAAAGCTGAATTAACATTATTATGCACACACAACACACACATTTACATTTCTGAGATGATTTCATTCACTGTCACATGACTAAACAATCACACATCACCCCCCTCACCCTCTGAAACAGGCAAACAAATGGAGACGAGATGGAAAAAATATTGGTTGTTAATATCGGCCCGGTTTTATTTATCGAACCGATAAGTTAAAAAATGACTCATCGGCTGACATTAATGCCATATATTGTCCGTCCGTAATTGAAACAATTACATGCCGGAACAGATTTTTTTAATGCAAACATTCAGGTGATGACTTGATTGTCATTTTTGTTCAGATTTTCAGTGACAAGCTGCACAAAGCCAAAGTGACCCATGCCGAGTTTAACCCCCGCTGTGACTGGTTTCTGGCGACGGCCTCCATCGACCACACGGTGAAGCTGTGGGACCTCAGGAACATCAGAGACAAGAAAAGCTTCCTCCATGAGTTACCTCATGAGAGAGGAGTCAACTCGGGTCAGAACCGCATTTTTTTTTTCCTCAGCTTTTAGTTAAAACTTTCTTTCAATAAGGTCAAACATACAAATATACAAAAGTAAAATATATGTAAATAATGTTTATAGCACATATGTCAGACACAAGGCCCACGGGCCAGATGCGGCCCGCGGAGCATTTTTATGTGGCCCGCGAGATAAATATCAAAAATATATTAAAACTGGCCCTCTGGCCGATTTTACCGCAAAGACTTCAACTCCCATGATGCTTTGCGGCGTCAGCGCGGAGCCGACGCGCCCCCTCCTTTGTGTTTTTTTCCAGTGTCTGCTGCCGGGTCTCTGCAGCTCCGCTGTCTCGGACAAACACACTCCTCTCACTCAGCGCCAAGTTCACTCAGCTATTTTCTGACGTTGAAGCCCAGAAACGGAGATTCTAGCCGTTCAGTAATGTGTTCACGACTGAAAGAGAAAGTTTTCCAACTAACTTCCAGACAGAGCTGATATAACTCCAGCGAACAGCGACACGCTCAAACCAGCATGCTCTGTGGCTGCTGTCGTGTTTCCTCCCCGACACACAACAACGTGGTCAAACTGCTCAGACATGTTCATCAGCACAAACCTATGTGAGCACCTGTTGTCATCTAATGTTGTCATTATTACGATGAAGATGAACAAAACAACAGGAGTCTCCTCCTCAGCTCAGCTCAACCCCATGATGCAGGTATCTGGCTGGAACAGGTGAGCATCACAGTGAACCAGTGGAGCAAAAAGAGCTTTAAATATGTTGGTTTTATGCTCTTTTTTCTGCTCCAAAACATGAAAGTTAACAGGTGAGATATTGCATTTTCATTTAAGATAAAATTATGTCTTTATTTTGTTGTTGGCCCGTAAGAAAAGATTTAACCTACAGTAAACAGGAAGTGGAAAGGCTGCAGATAGATGAATAGAATAGAAAATCCCTTTATTGTTCCTCAGTGGGGAAAGCTAGACGTCACAGCAGCGATGACACTTATTACAGGAGAAAAAAGGGAGAATAAATAATAAGAAAAATGAATAAACAAGAAAACATAAATCCTGAATACATTTTAAAAATGCTGATTATACCACAAGTAATGAATACCACTGATGCCTTTTATTTAAAACTGACTTGCTCGTGTGTAATTTGGTTATTCCACATTCAGCGTTAATGCAGAAATAAGTTTGTTTCCTAATTTAAAGGTTCAAAATTGCATACATGTTGATAAATAAAATGTGCAAATTTGCCGTCACTTTTTCAAAAATATTAAGTTTGGCCCTCAGCTCCGTCCCAGAGTTTCATTTCGGCCCCGTGTGAGTTTGAGTTTGACACCCCTGGTTTATAGGATCAAAACGGAATGCTGGGAGGAAATGATCAGCTCTCTGCATCCAGATATTTTAGGAACCTGGAATGACTTCATCTGAGTATTTGCACAAATCGTACATCATTTATTTATTTAAATTAGTTGCCCAAGATGTTATGCTTACTTTTAACTTGTTTTCCCGTTTCAAGGGAAATGTAATAAACAAAATTTAAAAAAAAAATTGATTAAAAATCCTAAAATTTGATCTGGGACTGCTGGCAAACATAAAACAAAACTTAAAAGAAAAAACTATTTGCTCAAAGATAACGTTTTAAAAATAAATAAAAATCTCAAAGAATATTAGTCATCTCATCTTTTGGACACAAACCTTGACCCGCATCTTGAATAAATGTCTTGACTGCAGCCTATTTCAACCCGCTGGACTGCTCGAAGCTGCTCACCACAGATCAACACGACCAGATTCGTGTTTACTCTTCCTGTGACTTTTCCAAGCCCCAACACATCATCCAGCACCCACACAGGCAGTTTCAGCACCTCACACCCATCAAGGTTTGTGTCTGAGTCCTCCTGCGAGTTCTGGTGAAACGTCCAGAATAGTTCTAGACTTCTGTATGATTGATGAGTCGAGGCGTGATGTTTTGAACGTGTGTTTCTGTCCCACTAGTGTGGAAAGACTCCTTTGGATGCTAATGTGACATCACAATTAATTAAATTGAGAGAATAGTGGTCCATTTGTTCTGTAGGCCACGTGGCATCCCATGTATGACCTGATTGTGGCCGGACGCTACCCTGATGACCGGATCTGCACCGGGGATCTGAGGAGCGTCGACATCTTTGACTCCAACAGTGGGGATCTTGTGTTCCAGCTTTACGATTCCACTGCCTCCGGGATTAAATCTGTGAGTGTTCATTAAAAGATGGACACGTTAAAGGCTGCTGTTACTAAGCTTGTGTGTGTGTGTGTGTGTGTGTGTGTGTGTGTGGGTGTGGGTGTGGGGTGTTCTCACAGGTCAATAAATTCAGTCCGATGGGTGACGTGATCGGATCTGGTATGGGTGAGTTATCGGACGCTCTTCATTTAACCCAAATTGAAGCTTTTAATTTTTTAAAGAAGTTCAACTGTTTTCTGCGCTTTTATTTTGTAAAGGTGTAACCCTGCTGGTCTGGGACCACGATGAGTCACTGGTCAGCGGTCGGCACAAACAGCACGAAGAAACTCCGTCCTCAGTTGAAAGGTCGAGGGCTCCGAGGAGGAGTCAGCCGCGCTCCAGCAGAGACCGAAAAGGTTCGGCTGCTGACACAAAACTCAAGAAGAAACTGGCTTCTCTGGAAGAAGCCGAGACCAAAAGCAGGACTGGGAGCACGAAACAAAAACTAGCTCAGGCTAGAAAGAAGTGAACTGTTTATCTAAAGTCTTTGTAAATGTCATTGTTAGTGTTTAACATCAGGGACTGTCTGCGTGTTTGGTATATTGAATCTTTGATGAACCAGTTTAAAGTTCTACGTTTTCACAGTTTTTATACTATAGAACAATAAAACTATATAAGTCTTTCCTTAAAACAGTTTCTGGTGTTTACACACTTCTCATGGGCATGGATGACATAAACATGGGCCTTTTTAACTGCTTTCAATCAATATTGTCAGTATCTAGTCGAATCCATAAATATTGGGACGTCGACGGTTCTAAAACGTTTGGCTCTACTCCCCCACAATGGACTTGAAATAAAATAAACACAAAGTGCTTTAGCTGCAAACTGTCAGCTTTCATTTGAGGGTATTTACATTCAAACCATGTGAACGGTAGCCTGGCAAACGATCCTATGTGTGAGGACATATACAAACTTTGCAAAACAAGAATTTGGTTTAGTTCACTAGGCTATGTGAACAGTGTTGGAATAATGTTTTCATGTGTGCCTCACACGGGGCCGAAAGTAATGTGGCAAAATAACCATAAGTCTACCTTCACTTTTTAATACTTGGTTGAAAATCCTTAGCAATGAACTACAGCCTGAAGTCTGGAACACGTAGACATCACCAGCTGGGTTTCATCCCTGGTGATGCTCTGACAGAACAAGGAACTAGTTGAATAGTATTTTGACTGTGAGGAAGACAGAAAATCCACAATCCTTTCACACTTGTGCATTTTATTCTTGTTTTTGCAATCGTTTAAGTGTTGACGAGGAAACTTCCACGTAGCTCAAACACTGTGATGTTAGCCAGCTGGAGGAGCACTCCCCCCCAAGCCTCCTGCTTCTCCTTGCTCCCCTGAACCTGAGCCTGGTGAGCTGAGTACACCATGCTCAGAATAAGACTCTCAAACTGATCCTGTGTCAGATGCTTCTTCGGATGATTCTGTAGAGTGTGCACCATCAGCTCCATGGCATTTGGAGTTTTTGGAATGCCATCATTGATGTGAGACAGGAATTCTTTCCCTTTCCTCATTGATGACATCTCCTCGTCCAGAAGGAATATGTTGTCCTGGTCTGTCGCCACCCCACCAAGCAAAAACTGTAATCAGGATGAGGAAAAACATTTAGTACAGGTGGAAATGAAGCACGTTTTTGAAAGTCTTCAAATCAGCTTTAAAATATCAAAGTACCTCAAACATCAGGTTTGCGTCAGAAAGAGCGGAAGCAGTTTCAGAAGTTGGATGAATGCCTGCTGCAGCATCTACAGACATGAAGAATTTTTACAAAATAAAAGTAGTTACTGCAGATACAATGTCTGCTTCTCCCATTTTGAATGAAAAATATTGCAAGAGCGTGCAACAACATCTGTGTGAATCACATGTTGGCAGTCTTTTTTGTGTAACTTACCTCTCAGCACTCGATCAAACCAAAGCCACGAAAGAATCAAGAGCCATAGTTTTAGATGTGAGTTCATTCTTCTCTGGATCGGGACAGACGGATGCACCTCTCATACTTTCACTCTTCTGCAGATGGAATTCCACACATTTTTTCCGGCTTGGAAAAAGGCACCAAAAGCCAGTTGGCTGCTTTGCACAGAAGAATCAGTAGTTCCGGGGATACCTAAACTTTGCAGCTAAGTATTTGCAGCAGAATTAACTAAGGAAATAATTAATATTACATTTATTCATTATTTTGCATTTGTTTAATATTTAATGGAAAATACTATTTTAAATATGCAGAATTTTGGAGGATTTATTTGTGTTTTCATCTGTGAATGAAATCTTTAGGTTGTCGTGCTAAAATGTTACTGTGTCCTTTTTGTAAATCAAAAGTAATCAGAATACTTATACATAGTCTCATTTAGAGTGCAAATAATTTAAATTAGGTAATGATTTGTCTTGTGACGCAAGGTTCAGTTCATTTGTTTAGTCCTCTGTTTTTTGTCTTCACAAAGCAGCAAATCATTTCAGTGACACGCCTGGGTTGCTGGCAGATCATGTTTAATTACACAGCTTTATATTGATTTGTAGAATGTATAACATTCTCAAAAATAAGCTCTTCGGGGATTTAAAAAATAGGGTGTACAATCCCGGTTAATTTCTGGGGTAAAATTCTCCCTAGCATGACTGTATGATCTTAGAAAATCAACAAATTTTGAGTTTTCGAAACAGAACCCATAAAAAATCCTCAAAGTCCTGGAAAAAAAAGTCACTGCAGTCGAAATACTAAATAAAACCTGCAGTAACAAGTTTTCACCACATAGTGGCGGTAACTTGTTTTCACTCAATAAACTTTACGTTTACTTCCGGTTATCATCTGTTTTTTTGTCTGCATGTTCCGATAGCGAGTCCTAAGGTAACATACCCACATGTTTGCTTTATTTCACAACTATGGTTACTTTTGCACTAAAGTGAACGGCAAATAGCTAAATGCAGTGGGCGCTAACATTAAATCAACACGAGCGCAGCTAGTTTAGCAAAGCTAATCCAACGTCTGACTGTGCTGTAATATTAATCTTTCGGATACATTCTGGTGCGGTGTGTTTAGTTGCTGCACATTTCTCTCCTGACAGCGTTTTTACGTAACAACCGAGGTAAAAAGCAGATTTTCATTTATGATGTATTCATTTATCACCAAATGTTCTTGGTAATACTTAACTATTTGTTTCTTTCGTCTGCTAAAAGTACCAGACACAAGAACAGTTTCTTTCCTTCAGCCATTTCTCTCCTGAATCTGTAGATTATTTTACCATCCTTTTATTATAGTTTTTAATACTTATTCAGTATGCTTATGGATATGTGTGTGTGCGCGTGTGCGTGCGTGCGTGCGTGTGTGTGTGTGGGTATGTATATATGTATATATGTGTGTGTGTAAATGAACATGTGTGTGGGTATACATGTTCTTATGTGTTTTAGGTATTTTTATTCTCATTTATTGTGGTTGTTGTGTGTTTTAGAGAGCGAACATCTACCGAAGACAAATTCCTTGTAAATGTACTTTTACTTGGCCAATAAATCTGAATCTGAATCTGAAGTGTTTATCTGTACTTTCTGCACACGTTATGCTTTTAGAAATAATACAGAAACTACGTGTCCACAGCTGACACACTGCCATTAAATTATGCATTTATATTTAAACAAAAACTGCGTTTTGTTTCAGTAAAGCAGCATTTACTAATTGTTGATCAGTTTCTCCTATGCACTTTAATCTGAGTGTAAATAAGCACACACACACAGTTGATTACTGTGGCTTTCATCAGGTTGAGGAGTAGAGATGGAGACCAGTGAAGATGGAGGGCTCAGCGTCGGGGGCTCTGTGGGAGAGGAGAACTACTTCCTTGGATAC
Source organism: Nothobranchius furzeri (assembly GCF_043380555.1). Classification (NCBI taxonomy): domain Eukaryota; kingdom Metazoa; phylum Chordata; class Actinopteri; order Cyprinodontiformes; family Nothobranchiidae; genus Nothobranchius; species Nothobranchius furzeri. The sequence goes on along the minus strand of NC_091744.1, from coordinate 65,525,862 downwards.
ACGTTCACCGACCGCTCTCACTCAAGTCGTGTTGTGAAGAGCATCATGGACTTGTGTCTGGAGGATGGGCTGTTTGCTGATGTCACAATCACCGTAGATGGCAAAGAGTTTAATCTGCATCGCCTGGTGCTGTCGGCACAAAGCAGTTTCTTCCGCTCAATGTTTACTTCCAACCTCAAGGAGTCCCACAATCGCAGCATTGAGCTGAAGGATGTTGGCGCCACTGTCTTTCAGCTGCTGATTGACTACATCTACCACGGTACAATAAAACTAAGTGTGGAGGAGCTGCAGGACACGTATGAGATGGCTGACATGTACCAGCTGACTGCCCTGTTTGAGGAATGTTCCCGCTTCCTGTCACGGACAGTGGAAATCAAAAACTGTCTACAAGTGAGTTACTGTTTCTCATGGATGTAAGAATCGGTTTAGGCATCTGTAGACTGAGTTTTGCCTTTTTGGTTTTAGGTGATGTGGCTTGCAGACAGACACAGTGACCAGGAGCTGTACACGTCAGCCAAGCAGTGTGCAAAGATCCACCTTGCTCAGCTGCATCAGACTGAAGAGTATCTCAACCTGCCTCTGGGTCTGCTCTTAGACATCATCAAGGGTATTACAGCTTATCGGCTCACTGATATATGCAATATTAAAAAGTGTATCTGATTTAGATGACTAGATTTCAAATGTGTTTGTTTTTTAAAAATCTGGCGCGCTTTAATGTTCTAACTTCAGGAGTTTCTTTTAAACATGGCTATGCATCTTTTCTTGATTAAAAACAAGTAAATGATTCAGATTTTAATGCCAAGTATGACTGAGGATATACACCAGGTGTGTCCTTTTTTAATAATGAAGTGTAAATCATGTTATAAAATAACAAAAGAAAAAGTATTTTTTTTTCTCGGTCTAAATGCTTTTATGAGTTCAAATAAAAATAGCCCTGTGTTTGTTTTCAGATGGTGTTCCAAGCTCCCAGAATCCATCGGTGGCCATCGAATCGTGGATAAACCACAACAAGGTTGAGAGGGAGGAGTTCTCCAGCATCCTTAAAGAAAATCTTAAGGTGGTATTGCTTAATGCTGAGAACTTACTGAATTTAGAGGTTTAAAATTTTTCGGAAAAACTATGAAAACATTTCACCTTCAAAATAGCTGAGATCATTGTTAAGATTGTTGTTTTCTTCCCTTAAAGGAAATTGGTGAGAATGTCCACATCTACCTGATTGGTAAGGAGGAGACGAGGACTTACTCTCTTGCTGTCTCACTGCACTGTGATGAAGATGATGCGATCAGCGTGAGCGGCCAGAACAGTCTGTGCCATCAGATCACCGCCGCCTGTAAACACGGCAGCGACCTGTACGTAGTGGGGGGGTCCATCCCTCGTCGCATGTGGAAATGCAACATGCACACTATGGACTGGGAGCGCTGTGCGCCTCTGCCCAGAGACCGCCTCCACCACACCATGGTTTCTGTCTCCTCCCAGGATGCTATCTACTCTCTTGGAGGTAAGACGCTGCAGGACACGCTCTCCAACGCCATCATCTACTACACAGTGAAGGACAACATGTGGACAGAGACTAACCAGTTGGACACTGCTGTGTCCGGGGCAGCTGGTGTTAACCTGGGAGGCACCATCTACCTGCTCGGAGGGGAGGAGAACGACATGGATTTTTTTACAAAGCCGTCTCGCCTCATTCAGTGCTTTGACAGCTCATCTCAGAAGTGCCAGATCAAACCCTACATGCTGCCTTTCGCCGGCTGCATGCACGCCACCGTCCACATGGATGTGATCTTCATCGTGGGGGAAGGAGACTCCCTGGTGTGCTACAACCCTCTCCTGGAGAGCTTCACACGCCTGCGTTTCCCCGAGGTGTGGAGCTGTGTCCCGTCGCTGTGGAAGGTGGCCAGCTGTAATGGCTGCATATACGTCTTCAGAGACAAATGCAAGAAAGGTGACGCGAACACGTTGAAGTTTAACCCAGCCACATCTGTGGTTTCGGTTATTAGAGGGATAAAAATCCTCCTCACAAACTGGCAATTTGTCTTGGCCTAACCTCTGGGTTTTCACTCGCACTCTTGGTGAAACCGGTAACCAACGTTGTGGATTTCAATCCTTCCGTAAGGAAATTTAGCTGCGTCACTCATTCCCTCCAAGCAAGAACAGTTGGGTCCTGTCTGTTACTTGCTTCTGTTCCAGTGTGCCATAGTCGATCTCTGAGGAGTAAATCTGTGCTGATGCTGTGACCAGTGAGCTGTGGTTTCCTGTATGCTGCTCGTGTACCAACGTGCATGAACCACTTTAGTGTAAACACTATATGAAGCAGCCTTTGCTAGCCTGTGATCGTCTTGTTCAGATTTAAACAAGAAATGTGAGTCTGTGTCTGTAAACAAAATATCAAAGGACGTTTTGTAGTTTTTTAATTTTTACAATATTTTTATGTACGCTGTAAACGAGTTGTTCTGTGAAATGTTTAAATATATGTCTGTAGCTACAAACTGGTGTCTGATCTTTTGCACAAAATGGACTGTGTCACCATCCTTTAACAGTTGCTGTCTAAACCGATGGGACTTCCTGCTTCCGTTCCTGTGGTTCAAACAGTTGGAGTTAAAGGGAGAGAAAGGCGCTACAGAGAAGCTGCTGATGTTCTGCAGGAGACCGTGCAGCTGAAACCTAAGCTCAGGAACATGGCAGACACTCTGAACTATTCTAAGCATCAGTTGCTGACACTGAGATGAGGATATGAGGGGTGGGGGAGGCGTCTCCATAAGGACTACGGATTCTTTATTATCATAGGAACTTACTGTACAGTCACTATGAGCCCGGTCTGTAGTGCAAACCGTTTTTGTGCCTCCTTGCAGCTTCTTACAGGAGATCCTGGTTGTTGTTGATGCTCCAGAGATTTGTGATGTTAAAATTTGAATCCCGAGGTCGATCAGTCAGGATTGTTCCGTGTGAAGGTGAATTGCTAGGAGCCGTAGTGACCTTGGGACGGTTTGCTGAGGGCAGAACATAAATTCCTGAAGGGGCACATGGTCCAGAGTGACAAGGCCATCTGCTGCCGCCGCAGCAGGAGGAAGGTGTAGGGGGGTCGGATGTGGGGTGCTAAGAATTCCTTTGGCTGGGGTGTGGAGGGAGTAGATATTCTGGGACACTACTGCTAGTACCCGGCTGGGATGTGCGTTTCTTTGCTGTTTTTCAAACGGAAATTGAGTGGAGATTGTTTTTGTGCTCTGGATGGTGAGCCAGGAATGTTGCACGTGTGACCAGGGATGATACTTTCCTGTTGTTTCAGCCCTCCACATAATGGTCTTGGTGTGTCGCCGATCTACTTGCTTGGATTTAGTTTCTTCTACGTCTCAGCATTCGGAGCTGATAGAGCCGGATCTGATAGGTTTCCTGGCACCGACCTTTCCCCGGGGGAACATCGTCAAGGGATCTTTGGAGTTGCACCGTCCATGGAAAGGATCTACTTTCTTCCTGCCTCAGTGAAACTGCATGGCTTAAACGAATGAATATTTTTATGAGGCGCCTTGCACCAGAGATGGGCCAGGACCAAACCAAGCAGCAGATTGAGAAAGGCCTGAAGTTGTATCAGTCCAATCAGACGGACAAAGCCCTGCATGTGTGGACTAAAGTGCTGGAAAAGACTTCAGATCCTGGAGGGAAGTTTCGAGTGTTGGGGTGCCTGATCACTGCTCACTCAGAAATGGGAAAGTACAAAGATATGCTCAAGGTAAACCTCTAAATCGCTGACACCGAAGCAAATACCATCCTCACTGGTATAATCCTTTACAGAAACAAGCTAAATCATGTACGTTGAGTTGTGTGTGCGATTGTAAGCCCACACTCCAGAACGATGCCAAATGTTTAATCCCTTCATGTGTCAACACATCACCTCAGGACCGATTCAGTTCTGCTGGAGAAGCATGTTAATGTTTCCGCTGCAATCACTGAATTTAAAGAAGTCAAAGGTTACCTTATCTTCTATTTAAAGACAAATTGAGCAGCGTGGGTTAATTTGTGGCTTCCACACAATGCAGAGTAAATAAGTGTCCTGCAACCTTAGAGTCCGTGTTGGATGTATTGTTGACATAATCACAGACCCTCAAACACCACCCACTCCCACAAGTGCGATTTTAATGGAGACTTTTAAAAAAAAAAGTGAAACTGCATCAATTCCTGTATCCATTGCTTGCATGTCTCCTTTATTTGTCACCACTTTCCTCTTCAGTACGCCCTTGATCAGATTGACACAGCCAGAGAAATGGAGGACCCAGACTACCTGACTGAAGGTTACCTGAACTTGGCGCGGAGCAACGAGAAGCTGTGTGACTTCCAGAAAACCGTCTCCTACTGTAAAACCTGCTTAAACATGCAGGGCACCACCGTGAGCCTGCAGCTCAACGGGCAAGTGTGTCTCAGCATGGGCAATGCCTACCTGGGCCTCAGCGTCTTCCAGAAAGCTCTTGAGAGCTACGAGAAGGCCCTACGCTACGCGCACAACAATGACGACAAGATGTTGGAGTGCAGAGTCTGCTGCAGTCTAGGGAACATCTACATCCAGCTTAAGGTACTGCAGATGACCAAACATACTGACTGGCTTACTGCAGAGATTTGCTGTTATGCAATATTGTCGCAATTAGCCTCCTTGGCTCATGATCAGCTTCAATTTTTCCAGGTTATTTGCAGGTTTTAATAATAGCCCGGAACAACTGAGTGCAAATGTCATTAGAGGTAGGCTCGTATATGTTTGTTGGTGCTGTAAACTAAGTAAGCTGGCTGGTGGGGGTCTATGTTGTACCCTTGGCATGGGAGATTTGTAAACATAATCCCCTCGCTTCCCAGGTTTGGTTTCAGTGACATTGTGATGAAGCAACATTCAAATAATACATGTTTTAAGTAATGAAGAGACACACGTGGCAATGTACTCAGTTACTGAATGTGTTTTGTTCTTGTAGATTATGCAAAGTGCTCTATTTCTCTTTGAAAGTAGCTCCACTCTAATTGTTCACGTCTACCATCAGGACTATGAGAAAGCCCTGTTCTTCCCCTGCAAAGCAGCTGAGCTTGTCAGTGACTATGGCCAAAGTTGGAGTCTGAAGTATCGAGCCATGAGCCAGTACCACATGTCTGTGGCCTACAGGAAGCTGGAGCGCCTGCCCGACGCTATGGAGTGCTGTGAGGTATTGTCCTAAAAGGCGTCACGACTCTCCTCTGAGTCGAACGTACACATGACTCGAGGAATCTCACAGTTGTGGTTTCTCTCACTGACGTGCCATTCTGGTGCCAGTGCTGCAGATTCAGTAGACGCCGGGTTGCCGACAGGTGCAAGCGCCATATGGGCTGTTTGTACAAGTCCTAAGACCTCGACAAAAATATGCTCAGAGGCGCGGGTTTCAAGTGTTAATGAAAAGGGTGGCTTAAGTCTTAACCCTGTTCTAATTATGTACGAAGGGCGAAAAATAGCTTGATGTCATTGCCTTGGAGTGTAAAAGTAGAGCAACAAGAGAGCAGGAGGCATTTCAGATTTATTACATTTGCCAAACAGATTACACATCTCGCCATATTCCCAATACCAGAGTACAGGAGGGGTCTGGAAGGTGACTCCTCACATTCTCTACTGCTTCTGCCCTTGAATATACACTCATATGGAAGCACACATCTGTGTTATTGTAGTTTTAGAAGGATGTGTTGTAGGTTGGAAGAGTGACCCGTCCCAAACTCTTTGTGTTTTGTTTCGACAGGAATCTATGAAGATCGCTCTGCAGCATGGCGACCGACCGCTACAAGCCCTGTGCTTACAAAACTTTGCAGACATACACCGCTACAGACACGATGTTGATGTAAGGCGACACTGCTTCCATAGAAGTGCAAACTTCTTTTTCCAACTAGTTACTAAGATTAAACCTTGCATTTTTAATTCACAAGTACTTAATATTGCATTTTTCTTTTCATGCTTTTAGAAAGCGTTCCCTCGTTATGAGTCCTCCCTTTGTATAATGACTGAGATTGGAAACCGTCTCGGACAAGCACACGTCTATCTGGGAGTTGCAAAGTGTTGGCTTCTGCAGAAAGAATTTGACAAGGTCCGTACACTTCTGTGTTTTATTTACAACAACATAAATGTTTAGTTGGACTCCAAAACAAGAACTTACAACTTGCTTCTGATTGATTTGCAGGCTCTCGAGTCTTTGCAGCGAGCGCAGGAACTTGCAGATGGGATGGGAAACAAGGTAACTCAATCTTTTTGACTGATCAGTTAATCAATTAAAAATTAAAGGAATAAAACATTACTCATAGCCAGTCATCCCAGATGTTTTAAGATAATTTATGTTAAAGAGCAAGTCACCCCCAAATCAGCTTTTTTTCCCTGATAAACTATATAAATACGTGTCTAATCGTGCTGCAGACACGTGTAGTCAATAGTTTTGCACTTTAGTGCATTTTAGTTAAAATTTTAATTTTCTGTCTAAAACTGCCAGTGTTGTGCCGTTGTCAGGTAAAAACTCTGCACTGCATTTGAATTTAAATCTGCCATCACTATTGGCTAAGAGGTACCCTAGAACGTTAGCTGGTACCATGTGATGTCACATTGTCGTTGTGAGCCTGTGTGTGTGTGCATTTGTTAGCGGCTCCGCCCTCTTGGTCTGCTAGGCAACAGTATTTGTTGCATTTTTCAAACAGGAAGTGGGAGTTGAGTAAGAATCTGGTAGGGGGTGACTTGCTCTTTAACCAATATTTACAGCCGTTTTGCTCAAATTTTGTTAGTAACATCATGTGCAGCCACAAGAAATATCACTTAATCTCACATCATTTGTTTGCAATTTGAGTATGTGTTGGGAATTACTCTTAACTACATCTCCACCAAGTTTTATCTCAATTTTTGTAGAATTGACAGACATTTATGTGTTTGTTTTGGTCAATCGGCTATCGTGCCAAAACAGGGTCTACTTCAATTGCTTGGTTCATGATGAAAGTCGCTAACACACCCACACTGACAGGCAAAAACATCCTCACCCACAGATCACCCTTCATCAATGGGTGATAATTACTAGCTAATGAGTTAAATAAACTGTAGCAGTAAAGACTGTCTTATGTTGATGTGTTTTCCCGTGCATAAGCTGTGCACCCTGAAGGTTCACTGCCTGCGTGAGGGCATCTACCGAAACCTTAAGCAGCAGGAGGACCTCAGGGAGGAAGTGGTGAAGTTCCTGCAGTGTGTCGAGGAGCTGGAGCTTTACTGCGGCATGTGTGGGGAGTCCATTGGGGACAGGAACCAAAAGCTGCAGGCATTACCCTGTTCCCACATCTTTCATCTCAGGTGTTTATTCTTAGCATTTCTGAAATGACAAATACATCTCTGGTTTGCAGAAGAATGCATTTAGAAACTCAAATAGAAGTAGCTTCTGTGGTACAGATTAAAATATGGTTTAAGGTTAAGTTTTGAAAGGTTCTTTTTTTTTTTACGTATGTTTCCAGGTGTCTGCAGACAAATGGGACAAAGGGCTGTCCAAAGTGTTTCAAATCCTCCATTAAGCCTGGATTTGTGTGATTGCCAGCCTGGGTCAGCGTGTTGGATCTGCAGACTCTGCATGATACCTTGCAGGCTGCTGACTGATGGGGAAATCAGCAGGCAGCCTCAGGATGAGCGCTTCGGGATGCCGACCTGAACCCGGTGCATCCTGGATCAGGGCTGACTGACGCAGATGAAGGCATCTTGTTTCATTTAGACATCAGTCTGACACTGTCGGTGGAGATGATGTGAAACTATGAGTGTAAACCTTTCAGAGCTGAAACTCTGCATCGTTTCTGGTGACTACCCATCTGATGCTCCCTTTACACAGAAAACGGACATTTCTGACCTACTTTCTGTGTCTGTTGTGATTAATTTATCTTTGGGAGAATAATTTTGAGATGTCTCAAAAACCTCAGTCCCATGACTTGTTTTTTCTTCATCAGATGGCGGAGTTTAATGGATTTCCGTTACTGTAGTCATGTACATACATTTCTCAAGTTACTTTTGAAAAGATGAATTATTTGAAATCTGTTGTAAAACTAGACTCTCTTCACCACTGAGAAACTAGGATGTCTTCGCACATCATCAGGCTCATGCAGCTGTTTTAATTGAAATAATTTAGGAAGCAGGATAGACTCTCATTAGACCTTTGACCAATCACGTCACTTTTTGAAGGGAGATGCAGTTTCTTTGTTTTCTTGTAATTATTTTTTATATCACTGGTTGTATTTTATCTAACAGCATCAAGAGTCGTGGATAATCTGTGGGAGGAAAGCTAAGAAAGAAATGTGTGCTTTTTTTTATATCCGTGCGTTGCCAGACAACAACATAGAAATTATACATCAATTTACTTATTTGTGTAATATTTCTTTAGTCAATGAGTTTTACCATATTCCATTTTTAAAAAATGAAGTTTTGCCGACTCGGCTTGTGGTGAAGTCAGATGGTGAAACCCTCGTGTTCAAGAATTTTCTAGCTTTTAAATCAGCTTCAGGGTTCATGCTAACATCTGAGTGTGTGTGTTTACTCAAGTTCAAGCTTGCGCCTACCCCCCCTCTAAAACTAAGAATTTTTAACTGACAGTATCTCCGACAGCTGAATCTACCTCTGTTTTTGCCTCCAAGCCTTTATAGGAAAACACAGTGACGTCACAATGTTGAAATTCATGTGATGTTTTTCTAGAAGTTATAATTAGTGACTTAAATACATTTAGTCAATGTTCCTGTCTCATATGGAAACATGTCTTGTTGGAAAATAAAAGTCACCTGAAGTGAATGTGTTTAGTGACGTTTTCCTTTTAATTATTAAACAGAAGCTTTACGTTTTACTCATCGACATATGGTTTGACTCGATGTGTTTGTTTTATTTCCAGGATGAAGTAGGTGGAACATCTAACCTGTTTCACTAGTTTGTCTGCATTTAAGCCACAAGGCGGTGCTTCTTTCACCTGACAGGTAAAAAGAAAGTGGTTTTATGTCGGACTGCAGCTGGCTGTCACTTTACGGAGACTCTTCCAACATGCTGACAAGGAAGCCCATCTCTGATGACGACTTGTTGTGCCCGCAGTGCTCCGGCATTTACTGCCTTCCTGTTGTTTTAATATGTGGCCACAATATTTGCAAGGTTTGCTTGTACAGGTTCTGGGAAGTGAGGAGGTGTCGGAACTGTCCTGTGTGTGGCATCGAGTCTTCCACTGGAGTGCCTCCTCTCAATCTGGCTCTTCAGAAACGCATTGATGTTTTTAAAGTCCATGCGCCCATCGAGGAGTCAGACGAGTGCCTTCTTCACAACGAGAAACTGAAGGTGTTTTGTAACGACGACGAGGTACCCATCTGTCTTGTCTGCCAAATATCTAAGCAGCACTCGGTTCACCAGTGCTGTACAGTGGAGGAAGCAGTCTTGACCAAAAAGGTGAAGTACAAACAAAGGCTAGAAAGATAGAAGCAAACGAAAAGGATCAAGTTCAATTTGAGTGCAAAACGTTTTGTGAAAACCGTTAAATATTGAATAGAGGTTTTGTTTACATGTAAATGTCAGAATATTTATGACAAACATTCATCACAAAAACATGCACGGTGTTTTCAGAAGTTTTTGAAGTACATTTTATTCTTTTATAAATTAAAAAGGGGGGGGGGGGGGGGAATGAAAAAGCCACAACAGCTATGAAGAAGCTACAATGATGTTCAGCTGAGCTGTGGTGCCCTGATGGACGGGGCCATCAGCGTGAACACCGTTGCTAAACATTTAAACATTTTCTCTCTCCTGATAATAACATTTTACATGACATTGAACGCGCTACTACTAGTTTACCCTTTAATTATAGATTCACTAGGATAAATACAATAAAGTTTATCTTTCACCAAATAGAATATTTACTAAGAAATTACAATGTAACCATAGAAACATTACTTGGTGTGTGTGTGTGTGTGTGCGCCTGCTCTGTCTTCTCGATCCCCAGTGAGTCGTGGAGGATGGATGCTTATACTGAGCCAGGATTCTCTGGAGGTTTCTTCCTGTTAAAAGGGAGTTTTCCTCTCCACTGTTGCTGCATGCTTGCTTAGTATGAGGATTGCTGTGACTGACACTAGTCAATGACTTGATGCAATTTGCTGGATTCCTTACATAGGAAACTTTTTTTCTGATTGGCTTAATGAACTGACCTGTATTGGAATGTTTTATTATGTGAAGTGCCTTGAGACGACTCTTGTCGTGATTTGGCGCTATATAAATAAACTTGAATTGAATTGAACGACTCACTAAAATGTTACTCATGACATCATTTTAACTCGTGATTCTCATTTAAGGCTGAGATTTCTGACATACTTGACTCCTTAAGGAAAAAAGTCAAAAATATGAATAGGACAAAGCAGCAATGGGAGGAAACCAAAAATTACCTGAAGGTAAATTAAAAATGTTCAAGTTTTTTTTTCTCCAAAATAACTGTCACATTTCCTTAAATGATGTACTTAATCAACATTCCAGACTCAAAGCTCTCAGGTGGAGACGCAGATCAAACAGGAGTTTCAGAAACTTCAAAAGTTCCTCCAGGATGAAGAGAACATGAGGCTGAGGGCACTCAAGCAGGAAGAGGAGACAAAGGCCAAAGTCATCAGCAAGAAGATTGAAAACTTAGAAGAGCAGATAAGACTCCTCTCCTTCACCATCACCGATGTTGACAAAGCCCTCACTCTGAATGACTTACCATTCTTAAAGGTACGCTCGAAACCAGAATCCATATTTTATGGGTTTCCTTCTTTAAATACATTAAAATTAAATGTTCTTAATGTACTTTGTGAGTAGCAGATTGTAAAAATACCAAAATGCACTTGAATGGCTAATTATATGGAACACCACACACTAGCTGGGAAAGTACATCAGCTTTTGAAACATGCACACAAACTAGCAGGACAAGTAACTCAGCCAACAATAACATAACTGGGAAATACTGTAATGACTCACTGGGAGAAATTAGCATGTTTTTGTAATAAACTTAAACATTTAGATTCAATCATATTACTGAAACAGAAAAGCAGCAAAGACGAATGGTTATGGACATTTGATCAGGTTTGCCACTTCCTGTCAGTTCAGCATGGAGGTGGAGGTATAATGGCATAGGGGAAATAGAATTGTTCTATGTCATGATGACTGTGTGAAAATGTGATAAAAAACTAGCTTCCTTGAAAAAATGAGAAACATCCATCCTCAAAAATGCAGAAAGACCTCCCATGAACTTTTTACTATTAAAATAATACAAATTGTACAAAATATACATAAAATATTTTTAAGAATCATTTGACTATTTTTGGATTCATGATTACCGGGTTCTTGTTGTTTAGAGCTGATGGGTACCCGGTCTATCGGAAGATTTTGGAGCTTAAGGAATATGCCATGCTTTGAACCCTCGGGCTCAGATGTTGCATGAGATTAATTGCAAGCTGGATGCTTTGAGCAACAATCTGGCAGTGTTTTCGTGACACGCACACTGAATGAATACCAACTTACAGAAATTTTCAGCTCAGTTTGTTGGAAATTAACCCATTAATGCAGCTGTTTGGTTGCCCTTGAGACCAGGCAGAATTTTTTTTAACCTTTGGCCTGTTCTAAAACATGAAATGTTATCTCAATTTGGCTCCCCTATGCTCGGCCCTGAGGGCTAAAGAATTCAAAATTCCTTCCTGATGTGACTTAGAGGATTGGATGCTTTGATCCTAAACCGTAGGTAGTAACACTTAAAGAGACCATAGCAGAGGCTTGTTCACAAGTTAACAATAATTTTATTGACAAGACACATCGAAAATTACAGATAAGATTTACTAAAAACAGATAGGGATAAAAGGAGTAGACTAAAACTCTAAAGCAGGGGTGTCAAACTCAAGTTCACACTGAGCCGAAATGAAAATCTGGGACGAAGTCGAGGGCCAAACTTAATATTTTTTGAAAAAGTGACGGCAAATTAGCACATTTTCTTTATCGACATATATGCAATTTGAACCTTTTAATTTGGAAACAAACTTATTTTTGCATTAACACTGAATGTGGAATAACCAAATTATACACGAGCAAGTCAGTTTTAAATAAAAGGCATCAGTGGTATTCATTACTTGTGGTAAATTCAGCATTTTTAAAATCAATTCAGGATTTATGTTTTCTTGTTGTTTATTCATTTTTCTTATTTTTTATTCTCCTTTTTTCTCCTGTTATAAGTGTCATCGCTGCTGTGACATCTAGCTTTCCCCACTGAGGAACAATAAAGGGATTTTCTATTCTATTCATCTATCTGCAGCCTTTCCACTTCCTGTGTAGGTTAAATCTTTTCTCACGGACCAACAACAAAATAAATATATAATTTTATCTTAAATGAAAATGCAATATCTCACCTGTTAACTTTCATGTTTTGGAGCAGAAAAAGAGCATAAAACCAAAATATTTAAAGCTCAGTTTGCTCCACTGATTTACTGTGTTGCTCACCTGTTCCACCTGCATCATGGGGTTGAGCTCTGAGCTGAGGAGGAGACTCCTGTTGTTTTGTTCATCTTCATCATAATAATGTCAACATTAGATGACAACAGGTGCTCACATAGGTTTGTGCTGCTGAACATGTCTGAGCAGCTTGATCACGTTGTTGTGTGTCGGGGAGGAAAAATAAAAACTACAGCAGCCACAGAGTCATGCTGGCTTGAGCGTGTCGCTGCTCGCTGGAGTTATATCAGCTCTGTCTGGAAGTTAGTTGGAAAACTTTCTCTTTCAGTCGTGAACACATTACTGAGCGGTCAAAATCTCCATTTCTGGGTTTCAACGTTGGCAAATAGCTGAGTAAACTCAGCGCTGAGTGAGAGGAGTGTTTAGTTTGTCCGAGACAGCGGAGCTGCAGACACCGGCAGCAGACTCTGGAAAAAACACAAAGGAGGGCGCTAATGCCGCAAAGCATCATAGGAGTTGTAGTCTTTGCGGTAAAATCGGCCAGCAGGTTAGTTTTAATATATTTTTGATATTTATCTCGCGGGCCAAATAAAAATGCTCCGCGGGCCATCTGGCCCGTGGGCCTTGTGTCCGACACATGCGCTCTAAAGAGAGAGAGGAGGGAGGAGCTACGACAGTGCTGGCCCTGGAAATACACAAACACACACAACGCCAGCCAACTATTATTTAAAAGTACAACCCACTGTAGGGAACCAACACAAAAGACAATATAAAGGAAAACACCCGGTGCGCCCTTTAATGAGCAAGTCACCCCCAAATCAACTTTTTTTCCTGATAAACTATATAAATGTGTGTCTAATCGTGCTGCAGACACGTGTAGTCACTAGTTTAGCACTTAAGTGCATTTTAGTTAAAATTTTATTTTCTGCCTAAAGCTGTCAGTGTTGTGCCGTTGTCAGGTAAAAACTCTGCACTATATTTGAATTTAAATCTGCCATCGCTATTGGCTAAGAATGTTAGCTGGTACCATATGATGTCACAATGTCATTGTGAGCCTATGTGTGTGTTTGTTAGCGGCTCCGCCCTCTCGGTCTGCTAGGCAACAGCATTTGTTGCATTTTTCAAACAGGAAGTGGGAGTAGAGTAAGAATCTGATAGGGGGTGACTTGCTCTTTAACTAAAGCTCATAAACACGCCCCCAGAAGTGAGTAAAACCCTCGACAAACCCCTACATCGGATACTCTAAATGAAGTTAACTACCCTCCCAGAGACAGCAATGTCATCAAGCTAACTACTAGCTTCATGGGATAGTTTTCCTTCCCCCTTCCCCTGAAGAAGACTACTAGTAAGATAGAAACGAAAGAATAAATAGTAATAAAGGAACTGGAAAACAGTAGCAAGCTAAGATCTCATCGGCATTCAGCTCGCCAAAGTACATTCCTTGTTTGTTCAACCTTCAGTCCTGCTCACGCACAGTCTTAGCTGCACCCACGTCTGCACACAAGGAGAGGCATTCGGCTTTCTGCAGCTGGAGCCCAACCGCCCCAATTATAGCGGCCTCGTAATGAAACACCTGGCTCGGCGGCACTGCACGTCTTACCAGAATTACTTCCAGGAACTTAAGTGACCCGGTTACACTGACATGGGACTGTGAAATCCTGAGATCAGCCTGAGTGATCTGGCTGAAAGGTCACTGACCCACTACAAACTCAACGCTCTCCTCATGCCTCGTTTCTCACTCACACCCCTCAGCAGCGGAGGTTGGATAGCTGCGAACCCTCTCGGTTGCAAAAAGAATCCCAGCCACCACACCCACGACTTGTGGATTTATGTTGTGATTGTCTGAATATGTGCTTTTATGTTTATGTTTTTCCTGAACCCCAGCTCTGGCTCTGTCGGGAACAGGGTTGGGGGACCCTTCCCTCCCCCTATCTCACCTTTCTCTTTATTCTTTCCCACCTGCATGAGTGCAGTGAAGTGGCTGCTCTCATAGCCTGCCTGAACCTGTTTCGTCTATGTGTTCATGTGTGTGCTCTTGGTCGGGTTGTGCTGTTAAGTCAAATTGCGTTGTACCAGGATGCTGGTTCAATGACAATAAAGCTGATTCTGATTGAGTAAAAGTGTAACAGCAAATAAGTTGAGTCTTTTCTGGTGTTTGCTCTTTACTATGAATCACTAATCTGGAGAAGAACAATCAATTGCTCTGTGGCCACACCTTAAAGAGTCCAAATCCAACCTAACTAGCCTGCTTCATGTGTGACTTTCACATGTCAGCTAGTTTTTGCAAAGTAACTTTAAATACAAATTTACATTTATGTTCTTAAAAAAATGATTGAAAAATGCAAAAATTGTTCACGTGAAGGTATAGTTTAGATCTTTTGAAGCAGGTTTCTGTAAAAGGTCTCATTGATTGAGTTCAGTTTAGAGAAATAGAGATCAGTTCTGATAAAAAGACAAGTTAGCATTCAGTCACAACTGAGCCAATTAGAAAGTGTATTAAAACAATTCCAATTATAAAACTGTCATGTTTATGCAAATGGTCTTTTCTGATCATTACATTGTTATAAATTTCATATCTCATAGATATTCTGGTAGAAATATAGTTTCAGACAAAAAGAGCAAAAGCAGCAAACTACTGCTAAGCTCAGGTTTTTCCAGGCAAGATACTATATGAATTGTTCAGAACTATGAAACCAATTTAAAAATACTGAATGGTTGATTTGATTTCAAGTCACAGTAACAGGAAGTATTACTTTTGCAGATGTATATGATGATAGTTTAAGTGAGACCGTAACTGTAGTGACTATCAAGTCCCACTTTTAGTCACCCTCGGGTGCGGGTGGAGGCAATGACTCGCTTCAACAATATTGTCCAGGCAGAAAGCGGGTTTGGGTTTATTGTCCTATTTATTGAATATGTTGACAACCACAAGCTGGGTCCACAATGGCTATTTCTTGTCCAGGTTTATGTAAATGATGAAAATTATAACGGCAAATTAGATGTGGCATATGAAACCAAACGAAGCGGTAAAAACCGTGTGACCTCCCGTCACCCAGAAAACGCCAATGCACTGCCACCTCAACACCTTTATAGGCTCCGCAGTGCCACCAGTGGTCAAAGGAAATACAAACCATAGTGCAATAAACTGAAATGTACATAAAACATTATCAAAATAAACGTAGACCATAATATAATCTAAACCAAAACAATAATGGCTCCTACACACCGGCCCCAATTGTGTAGACAGCACAATTAAATAACAAAATAAGGAGCCAAAAAATGTCCCAAGTAGTCCCATGCAGGATCTTCTCTCCATGTTATACAGCTGCTTGAAGAAGGCAGATCTTCGAGATGGGCCTCTCCAGCTGTCCGGTCTTCGTTTTCAGCTGAACTGCTCTAACAAGTCCATTTTTGTCAGGATAAGTGTTGATTATTCTTCCAAGTTTTTTTTTGTGGGCATTTCTTGAAGCCATGAAGTCCATTGCTGTGACATTGTCTGGGAGACAGGCTCATCCCAAGACATTTTTCTCCTGCACATTTCCTGCAGCAATAACTTTGGTAACAAAGTGAATGGTGCCAGGAAACCCAGTGGATCATAAATGGAACTGACCATTGAGAGAATGCCACGTCTGGTGTGAGGTCTTTCTTCCATCACTAGTTGAAAGATAAAAGTGTCACTCTCTGCACACCAGCTTAGGCCAAGAGCCTTTTCTACAGGCAGACTATCCCGTTCCAGATGTAGTTGTCTTGTTGAACTGGAACGTGTCTGTTCAGGAATGGACGATAGCACAGCACGACTTGTGCTTGTCCACTTTGAAAGCTCAAATCCTCCTTTAGAACACAATTCAGTAAGATCTTCTGCCAGCATTACTGCAGTTTCTTCCATGGCAACAGATTTTAGACAATCATCCACATAAAAGTCATTATAGACAGTGTCAGTCACTTCTTTATGATAACATTCAATGCTGTCCGTAGCAGTTTGCCTCAGAGCATAATTGGCGCAATTCACACAATAATGGCTCCTACAGTAACCTTCAAGGGACTTAATCCTAACCAGTAGTGGTCAAACATCAACCTCATGGTGGTGCTAAAGTAAGTTTTAGGGGAAAATGATAAAGGATTTGTCTTTTTAAATAGTCTTTAATCCATTTATTTTTTTTACCTTTCACTAATATTTAAGCACAATAAACCAGTTTTATCCTCCATTTCCAATAACTCTGCCTTAATGTGTTTTCCTGCATAACTGAAAAACTGTTTCTTTTTAAACACAGAAATGCAAGCAAATCAAGAGCAGGTAAGCACCAAACCGGACCCTGCAAACACCAGCACCATTCATTATCCCAAAGCAATGTTGTGACTTTTTTAAAATGTGTTACAGGGTCAAATGCAACATTCCAGAGCCAGAGACCATCAGAGACATTTTGATCAATTCTGCTAAGCATCTGGGATTACTTCCTTACGAAGTTTGGAAGAAGATGTTAAACACGATCAATTACAGTGGGTGATCAGATGAACGATTACAGGCTTCCTGTGAGGTTTAGATCATCCGTTTACTAAACTTCATGTTTTACAGCGTCTGTCATCCTGGATCCAAACACGGCCCACTCTAACCTGAAGCTGTCCCAAGGTTTGACCAGTGTGCAGTACAGCAGCAAGAAGCCTCTACCTGATAACCCCGAACGCTGCACCAGTCGAATGTGGGTGTTGGGCGCCAACGGTTTCATATCTGGGAAGCACAGCTGGACAGTAGACGTAGGCCAGGGCAAAGACTGGTACATTGGAGTGGCCAGAGAGTCCATCAAACGAAAGAGCGCGGTCTTCCTCAGTCCCACTGAGGGCTTCTGGGTGATTGGCCAGTGCAGCATTGACTCGCTCTGGGCACAGACCTCGCCTCGGACCAGGATCCATGTGAAGCAGAAGCCTGAGAAGATCACCATAGAGCTGGATTTCATAAAAGGAAAGGTCGTCTTCATCAATAGTGAAGATTCCTCAATGATCTACACGTTCAAAGAGAAATTCTCAGAGAGGATTTTCCCCTTCTTTGCTTTGGGGTTGGAGGACAGGCAAAACGCAAGCCCGCTAACAATCTGCCCAAAGTTTCTAAGGGTGGAAATAGAATAAACACACAGCTCTCACACGCTGCTGAAGCATCACACATAAAACAAAGCAGCACTTTGAATACAGAGGAGTATTTCTGCACAAACATTCAAGTTGTTTTATTATCACATTTAGTGAAATTACAGTTAATTTAGTTGCATTAACTCTCCTTGTTCTTTGGCTTCCTTTGTGTTGCCATGTCTTTTAGTTTAGAGTCCAGTTTTCTTTGCAGGTAGGCCTTCTTGTTGGGGTCCAAGGAGTTGTCTTTCTTTCCACTGCCAGCATAGAGAACGCCTTCTTTACTTATTCTCATCCGGGCGTGAGACTTGGCCTTCTCTCCACAGCCATGAACCTAAAAAGAGGTTAATAAACGAATCGTTTTTGTGAACAGATGGAATTCTACACATCTCCATTCAAGTGCTGTAATATTTTCTTGTTGACCCCAAACAGAAAGAGGAATAAGTTGTAGTAAAAGATGGTTTGGTGGGTCTCTTACCTCTGGTATGTGATGACTGAGACAATACTGCCTGTTGCAGAAGATGCAATGCTGTCCAAGCGTTAACACGGAGGCTTTACACTTCACAAAACTACAAACACTGTCCGCCTTCACCACTGTGCTGATCAGAGAGTCAAAGTCATCGTCTGGAGCAGCAGCAGCAGCGATGTCACAAGCTCCAGCTTTAGTTTTGTTCTTTCCTGCAAGGAACATGCTCATTCTGTTAACCTGCTGAAAATAAAGCACTTATAAGATTTGTTTAATGCTCACCTTTGGTCTTTTTTATGGGTCGTCCTTGACCGGCTGGAGGAACATGTTTCTGCTGAGCCTTCTCTTCCCTTCTCTGATGCTCTCTCTTCATTCTCTCCAGGTGTAAACCTTTCAGGTCTAATGAAGGTGGACTGGATGACTCATGTTCCAGACTAAGAACCGTTTCTTCCTCCTGGGTTTCTTCTTGAGCTTGTTGAACCTTCGCTGGCCTGGAGACGGTGATACACCTGTCGTTGCCCTCTCCTTTGCTCTCATGAACTAGAGCCAGCTCCTCTGCGATCTGGTGGACCAGCAGCCGGTCATGGGAGTTGAACGATGAGGGGAACTGTAAATTACTTAGACTGAGGTCCTTCATAAAGTTCTCCACTTGTTGCCTGATTTCAGCAGATCTTTTGTTGTTCTGTTGCTCTCTCAGTTCTGTTGAAGAGTGGGTCTTTGTGTGGTTTTGTGAACCAGCAGTATTGCCCTTAGAGCTGCCATCTGTGCCTTTTTTCTGACTCTCCTTCACTTTGTTTGAAGACTTCTCCTCTCTGACCTTTCGTCTGGCAGATGTGGAGGACGAAGCAGCAGAACAGTTCTTCGTGTCTTTTTGCTCACGAGTGTAATTCTGTGGCACGATATCTCGAAGGTATTCGAACGCGGTCCTCGTTTCGCCAAATTCAGTCATGTGACTTATGAGGGACTTCAGGAAAGCGTGATTCTGAACAGTTTGTGTGTCGCACACAACGGCGATGTGGCGCCGTGCTCGAGTAACAGCAACATTAATCCGTCTGTTCTCCGCTAAAAATCCAACCTCACCTAAAATTCAAGAAAAAGCATTTAGAGAAGAAAAATAAAACAATCAGCAGCTTAGAGACGTGGGCCAGTCAATAGGTTCGACCTTTTCTGTTGGACCGAACCAACGACAGCACCACAGCTTCTTTTTCTCTGCCTTGAAATCCATCCACAGACTTTATCTCCAGCTCTGGGTGTCGTGCTGAAAGTTTCTGACGCAGAAGGTCTACCTTTATAAAGAATAATAAATTAATAAATTAACTCCTTTTTTCTTTGTTTATGCTGAAGTTTTGTGTCTGAATTGCATTTTCAGATCTTTAGTTTAATAATAACCAGAAATAATCCTGACAACAAGCATTTAAAGAAAAACAAAACAACAAATTTATAAAGTCAATAATCATTCATTTGTCTTTGCTTACCTGTAGATTGTACGGAGCGATGACAGCAATATCCTTAGCTTTAACTCCAGCTTCCGTCAAGGCTTTAATGTGCAGTTCAACGATGTCGACCTCACCTGAGGAAGCAGTTATCACACTGATAAATCTCACTCAAGCTCAAGAAAAGCATATTTTATTTTATTTTATGTTAAATGTAAATAAAGACGTTTTAACCTTGGTTGCCTTTAGACTGCTCATCTGCAACCTCCATTTCAGCCAGACCACACCCTGCGGTGTCAATCAGAAGCAGCGGAGTGCAGGTTTCGTCCACACAAGCGACGCCTGGCAGATCTCTGGTGGAGCAGGGACATTTAGAACATTAGTGAGCTTAAGCAGGAATGCCAGTATTAGGCGTTTTCTACGACTTTGTGGATGCTCACTTTAATAAATGCTTCTCCACTGAGCTGTGAGCGGTTAGTCTTCCACTGTACATCTCTCTGGAGGCCCACTCCATGATGGCGCTGTTCATGCGGTACTGAACAGTCAGCATTCGGACTACTGAGTCTCCGTACATCTGGATGAGTCTCTCCATGAGACTCAAAGACAAGCCTTTAGATGCAGCTCTGTTGGCAAAAAATGTAAACAAATAAGCTTTGAATAAAGTATTTAGTTTAAAAAGGGGATTTAAAAAGAAACCAGATATAAGATGAGTTTGCGGTTACGTTTGAGACTTGATGGTTGGCGGTAGCTGCTTGTAGTCTCCAGCCAGGATGCACTTGGGTGCTCTGAGCAGAGCGATCCAGCAGCTGCTCTCCAGAGCCTGAGCACACTCGTCAATCACCACCCAATCAAAATGCTCAGCCGGCAGGAACTTCAGAGGACCGTCATCACAGGCTCCTGCACACACACAAACAAAAGCTCGCTAGTCGCCGCCCTCTTCGCTGCTACAACTGGACCAGATCCAGATCTTCTGGACTGACCAGTGTTGGTTGACAGCACGATGTCGGCGCCCTTCAGGATTTGGGTGATTGCTGTTGCCTCTCTGGTTTTCAGCTCTTTTCTCAGCTCTCCTATCTCACGTTTAAAGTTGACCCGCTCTCCTTTGTCAGGCTTCTTCATACCCATCTTGCAGAGGGAAACAATAAAATGTCACAAACTACTTGAAATAACTCACGAGTAAGATCTTAGGACTAAAAATCAGGATCCTCACAAATGCTTTGTCAATATCTTTACGGATGTCAGTGATGATGTTTGCGTTGTCGCCCTGAGCGAGGACGGCATCCAGCGAGTGTTTCTGGATAGATTCCAGCAGCCGAGCAGGGTGACCGAGTCTCAAGACTTTAGTCTTGCAGCGGGCTAACCTTTCCACTAAATTATCCACTGCAACATTTGAAGGGGCACAGCAGAGAACCTGTCCCATCACAAAATATCAGAAATCAAACGGATTTTGTTTAGAATCATTTGCTGCAGACATCTGCACACACACACACACTTCTTGTTTGTTAAAATAAATAAAACGCTTTGTACCTTTTGGCCTCGTTTAACTGCTTGCAGGATGATCTCCACCACCGTGGTGGTTTTGCCTGTGCCTGGAGGTCCATGAATCACAGCCAGTTCTCTCTGTGAGAGGGCAAAGGATACAGCTTCTCTCTGGGAATCGTCTAAGTTTGAGTTAAAAAACTCAACCTCATCTGATGAAAAACGAAAGTAAACCAGAAAAACACTAAAGAACTTTTTAGAAGCGGTGAAATAAAATATCACACGGTGCAGTTCATGAGGCTTTACTCACGCAGCTGTGAATTAGAGGACGGCTTTGTGTCCCCAAACAGAACGCTTATCAAACTGGCAGCTGGTCCGTTGTTGTATCCATTTAGTGCATTTAAGGCTCTAAAAGTACAAAACAAAGTGTCAAAACATGGTTCAGTGTTCAATCACACACTCATCTATGATCTTTTACTTTACAGATGGTACTTACCGCTTCATTCGCTTGTAGGTGACATCATTGACTAACCTCAAGAGGTTGTACAGAGCATCTCTGTCAAAACTGACACCATCCTTCAGATCATCAAAGGCCACACTTACAGATGCTTGTCCGACCTTCGTTACAATGCCTGTGGCTATCTGTGAGGCTGTTGAACATCCCGAGGTGTCATACAAGCCCACTATATCACCTGGAACAAAACAAGCACACATTAAAGTCAGTGAGACATGGAACTGAAGCCCCGCTAACGTTGATGTTAACTCCTCCATCTCACCTGGCCCAAAACTGTTGCTCGGAAGAGACGAGAAACCTAGATGCTTTCTTGGCTCTAAAACAACGACCGTGCGACCGTACAGGCCTGTGGACTGACTGCCAACCTGCAGCTTCAGAAGGCAAACGCCTTTGTTTTGAAGATCCTTCAAGGAAACGTTTTCCTGCCATATTCTGAAGGCAAAATGAGTCATTTAGAGATACAGCTAGGAGTAAAAGTAATTACTTTTGTTGCATACTATGGGTAAATAGAAGGTTAAGATGAATAACTCATCTTCTTTACACATATTGGTATTATACAGTGGGGCAAAAAAGTATTTAGTCAGCCACCGATTGTGCAAGTTCTCCCACTTAAAATGATGACAGAGGTCAGTTATTTACATCATAGGTACACTTCAACTGTGAGAGACAGAATGTGAAAAAAAAATCCATGAATTCACATGGCAGGATTTTTAAAGAATTTATTTGTAAATCAGGGTGGAAAATAAGTATTTGGTCACTTCAAACAAGGAAAATCTCTGGCTCTCACAGACCTGTAACGTCTTCTTTAAGAAGCTTTTCTGTCCTCCACTCGTTACCTGTATTAATGGCACCTGTTTGAACTCATTATCTGTATAAAAGACACCTGTCCACAGCCTCAAACAGTCAGACTCCAAACTCCACTATGGCCAAGACCAAAGAGCTTTCGAAGGACACCAGGAAAAGAATTGTAGACCTGCACCAGACTGGGAAGAGTGAATCTACAATAGGCAAGCAGCTTGGTGTGAAAAAAATCAACTGTGGGAGCAATTATCAGAAAATGGAAGACATACAAGACCACTGATAATCTCCCTCGATCTGGGGCTCCACGCAAGATCTCATCCCGTGGGGTCAAAATGATCATGAGAACGGTGAGCAAGAATCCCAGAACCACACGGGGGGACCTGGTGAATGACCTGCAGAGAGCTGGGACCACAGTAACAAAGGTCACCATCAGTAACACACTACAACGACAGGGAATCAAAT
This sequence comes from Nothobranchius furzeri, assembly GCF_043380555.1. Classification (NCBI taxonomy): domain Eukaryota; kingdom Metazoa; phylum Chordata; class Actinopteri; order Cyprinodontiformes; family Nothobranchiidae; genus Nothobranchius; species Nothobranchius furzeri. Next base: position 65,503,162 of record NC_091744.1, on the reverse strand, counting down.
CCTGCAGTGCCAGACGTGTTCCGCTGCTGAAGCCAGTGCATGTCCAGGCCCGTCTGAAGTTTGCCAGAGAGCACATGGATGATACAGCAGAGGATTGAGAGAATGTCATGTGGTCAGATGAAACCAAAGTAGAACTTTTTGGTATAAACTCAACTCGTCGTGTTTGGAGGAAGAAGAATACTGAGTTGCATCCCAAGAACACCATACCTACTGTGAAGCATGGGGGTGGGAACACTTTGGGGCTGTTTTTCTGCTAAGGGGACAGGACGACTGATCCGTGTTAAGGCCAGAATGAATGGGGCCATGTATCGTGAGATTCTGAGCCAAAACCTCCTTCCATCAGAGAGAGCTTTGAAGATGAAACGTGGCTGGGTCTTCCAACACGACAATGATCCCAAACACACCGCCCAGGCAACAAAGGAGTGGCTCCGTAAGAAGCATTTGAAAGTCCTGGAGTGGCCTAGCCAGTCTCCAGACCTCAACCCCATAGAAAATCTGTGGAGGGAGTTGAAAGTCCGTGTTGCTCGGCGACAGCCCCAAAACATCACTGCTCTCGAAGATCTGCATGGAGGAATGGGCCAAAATACCAGCTACTGTGTGTGCAAACCTGGTAAAAGACCTATTGTAATCGTTTGACCTCTGTTATTGCCAACAAAGGTTATGTTACAAAGTATTGAGTTGAATTTTTGTTATTGACCAAATATTTAATTTCCACCCTGATTTAAAAATAAATTCTTTAAAAATCCTGCTATGTGAATTCATGGATTTTTTTCACATTCTGTCTCACAGTTGAAGTGTACCTATGATGAAAATTACTGACCGCTGTCATTTTAAGTGGGAGAACTTGCACAATTGGTGGCTGACTAAATACTTTTTTGCCCCACTGTAGCTATGATTTTATTTATATACCCCAAAAATATTAAAAGAAGAAAAACTTTCTAGAGAAACAGATTTTCTTTGGTTTTCAAAATCTAAACACACAAGCTACAAAGAGGCAGAACTCTGAACATGTGGGGCTGCTTGACCACTGTGGGCTGCTGCAGAGATGAAATCCACAAGAAGGTGGAGGAGAGGGGAAAGGAGTACATTGATGAGCTCTCTGGAGAAACATGATGTTTCTAGAGCATATCCTACCTGGTTTCATCTATTTCTGCCTCTCGCTCTTCCTGCAGAAGCTCAAGAGTCTGGGACACAAATTTTTCCAGTGCCATCAGTGGGCTGGTTTATACACCTATAAATAAAACCAGATCATAAGGTGCAGAAAGGTCAGATTATACTGTGTTATGGAGTTTAACACACACACACACACTATGATATTTGATTATGCATGACCATTCTCACACAACCATAACTACTATATAATGTAAATATTGGTTTCAAGGATAAGTGGGTTTTGGGTTATTTCATTTTTACACAAAAACTTGTTTGAAGTTTGGACATGACATAAGCGTGCAGCTGCAAACGTTTATACAGTAAACGGTCAAATGAATGATGGTTTTATGTTGTCACGTTCTCACGTTTCAACACTCGTTCAGAAGCTAAGCTATGCTAAACACTTACAGAGTAGTCTTTGATGAACCAACATGACAATATGATGAAAACAGAAGTTAAATATACCACTAGTGAGTTGCTTTCATGTGCTTGTCTTGTTGACTTCCTCCTTCTCTGAATCAGCCATTCTTCTTCTTCTTCTCCCGTTTTTTTCTCTTCTTCTTCTTCTTGTATTCTTGGCGGTTGGCAAACAACTTAATGACGCATTACTACCACCAGCAGGTAAAGAGTATTAACCAGGGTATATTCTTATATGTCTATGATCAGGATACTAACATCTCCAGAAGAGAAAAAGAAAACTTATTAATACAAAATGAGTAAATAAATTAACACAGTTTCATTAATATCACTGCCCCCCATCGGCCGGGATAATTTAGCCCCACACAACCTTTATTTTGAAAAATCTCAAACTCGGAAGTTGTGCAGCTTTGTGTGACGCATTTCTAACACGTTGAGCTAAGTTTTCTATTCTGACAGCCACGTTTTCCTCCCGTTTGATTGAATTTTGTTAAACATGATTGCAGAATGAATTTAGCCCGAGCCGAACGTGACCGACCTGCCGCGTTAGTGTAAATCTGAACAGTATATGCTGGTTTTTAAGCTGCCACATCTCTCCCTCGGACCGGAAGGAAGGAAGGAAACACTGTCACTGCAACCCTGAAGACATCACATTTTAGTTCACCTGCTCATTTTCTCTGGCTTTGTTGAAAAATGAGGACCGTGTTATTGCTGCTGCTGCATGTGCTAATGTCCTGGTGGCTGCTGGTCAGTGCCACTCTCTCTAAATCAGATCCAAAGAAGTCGCATAAAGCTGAGTCTGCGGTGAGTGACAGCTGATCTGTAATCAGTTTGACCTGAAGGGTCCCTAAAAGCACCATGGCTCTGGAGTCATGTTTATTTACCTGTGCCTTTCTGTGTTTAGACGTCTCTAGCTGAATTGTCTGTGCTGGAAAGAGGCCTTGTTGTGTCAGATCTGCACTGGAAGGACATAGTGAAGGAGGAGAAGAGATACTGTTCCCACATCAAGAAGACGTTTCAAGGTCCTGTGCTTGGATATGTAACACCTGTGAGTTTCACATTCAGTCATTAATGCACCAAGCTCCATTTTTAAACGTGTGTGTGTCAACTTCTAATCAACTTTACAATCTATAAACGTTTCACTTGTAATAAGTATTTTTTCTATTGTAAAACAAAGCTCAAATACTTCCTACATTCATAATAAAGGTCAACTTTTCCATATAGTAACTGATCTTTAACTTATACAAACAAATTTTATTTTTTCATGTTGCAGTGGAATTCCCACGGCTACGACGTGGCTAAGATGTTTGGCTCCAAACTAACGTCAGTGTCTCCAGTGTGGCTTCAGCTCCGTCGACGAGCACCTGAAACATTTGATGTTACAGGACTCCATGACCACGACTCCAGTAGCTATTTCACTGACGAGCAGATCGGATGTTGTTTTAATGTTTTGCATGAATTAAACTCCTTTGGTCTTTTGTAGGTTGGGTGAAAGCTGTACGCAAGTCAAACAAGAAGGTTAGGATGGGTGAGTAAGTAGTCACGGCTCGGGGTGATCTGCTAAACTTGATCACCGATGATGTTTTGTGTCGTCCCCAGTGCCTCGGCTCTTGTTTGATGGCTGGTCCTACCATGACTATATGAGCGTACTGGGGAGTGAAGATGAAATTGAGGAGCTGGGAAGTGAGCTGGTGGATGTTGCAAAGGTCATTATGTTTTCTCTTTAACTCTGTTGAAACATTCTGGTGTTTGCTCATCTATCTGTGGCTTTTCAGACAGAAGGGTTTGATGGATTCACCTTGGAGCTTTGGAGCCAGCTTGGAGGAAACAAAAGAGAGTGAGTTCTTCTATTGAGACCAAAAAAAAGATTATTTTTGGTCTGAAATGAATCAAACATCTTGTTTCTACACACAGAGAGCTGGTGCATTTGGTGAAACACATATGCGAGGCTTTGAAATCTAAAAAGCTGGACTGCATTCTTGTTATTCCACCAGCTGTGACAAAGTAAATTATTTCACCTTTAGCATCTTTATTATGAGCCAAAATATGACTAATATATGTTAATGATTATTATCATGTGTACTCATCAGTACCGGTCAGCCGGGGATGTTTGGCAGAGAGGAGTTTGAAGAACTGGCCCCTGTCGTAGATGGATTCAGCCTCATGACTTACGACTATTCCAGTGGTCCCAAGTTAGTGCAAAGAGGAGAATTATTTGTTTTAAGTGGATTCAGGAACTCTGACAACCTTTTTTTTTTGTTTGAGCAGCCCAGGGCCGAGTGCTCCCCTGCCCTGGGTCAGAGAATGTGTTCTTCAGCTTTCTCCCAACACCCAATGGAGGCAAAAGATCCTGCTTGGACTTAATTTGTACGGTCTTGATTTCTCAAGTCATGGAGCCGAGCCCGTCCTGGGTGGAAGGTAAAATAGTTTTCGTTTATTTTCCTCATTAGGGTGTAAATGATACTGCAGATGAAAATCTGAGGCTTTAGACTCCTGACTGATCTGCGCCAACACTTCCGTTTGTAGACGCTTTGAGGGAATCGTTCGTTTGTTGCGTATTATTTGTTGTTGTTTGCCTACAGAACTGCATAGCTGCACATTCAGAGACCATTATTATGCAATAAAGCAGCAAATATGTGAGGGATGATAGAACTCTAAAGGAAGTTTAAAATACAGAAACCGTTTATTTTTAGTTCCTGTCAGCACACGGTGCTAGTTATCTTCAGCCAAACGCACTCAGTTCATCCAAGTGTTACAATTCTAAAGTTTCAAACACGAGAGATGAGCAGATTATAGAAATCTTTTAATTAAAACCTTTTTAAAAGTCTGTAAACTTTCAATTCAAAATAATTTTGATAGAATAAAAGAGAAACCTTGTAGAAAACCAAGAATAAGCAAAGATTAGTAACTGTGAAATGGTCTCAGATGTAATAAAACGCCCTCCGCTGTGGTTTCCTGTAGGTATGTGGACATTTTGCGGGAGCACAGGCCAAAACTTCTCTGGGATGAATATTCTACAGAACATTACTTCAGCTACAAAAGGTACAAACTTTGTAAAATACTTCAAAGGAAAAAGGAAACCAAGGCTCTTGTTTCAGAATTTTCTCACAAAACAAAAATCTTTTCCCTTTCCTTCATATTAGAAATAACGCAGTCAAGCATGTGGTGTACTATCCATCACTGAAGGTAAAGCAATTGTTTTTCCTTTCATATCCAATAGCAGTGTTATTCTAAAGATTTTTATTTTAATGTTTTTATTTTTACAGTCAATCTACCAGAGGGTCTCCTTGGCCTCTGAACTGGGAACAGGGATTTCGTTATGGGAACTGGGACAAGGACTGGACTATTTCTATGATCTCCTATAAAAGCGGGACTTCCTGGTACGGATTGTAAAAACAGCTAATGGATTTGTCTTAATAATCAGAGTTAATTCCCACTTTTGAACTCAAACATTTGGTTAATATTTAACTTTGTTTTGAGCATAATGAAGGTGTTGAGAAGATGGCTCTTAAAAGGTACTTAAAGCATACACGGGTACTTCAGTGGGTGTGTGTGTGTGTGTGGGGGGGGGTGGGGGGGGGTGGCTTAGTTTTAATGCTGTTGTTGTGATTTGAACAGTTGGAAGTGTAATTGCACATCTGCATTCATATATAATAAAAAGACGTTTTTTGTGTGTCTGGTGGAAAGCCAGTACAAGATGTCATCTCTGCTCTACTGATTGTTTTACCTTTTTTTTAAGTGTTGCAGAACATTTCACTGAGCATCTTCCATAGTTTGTTCTGGAGAAATGTTTAATGACATGGGTTTGATCACGGGATACATTTATTTGGCATTACAAAGCAGGATTAGATTATTCACAGCAAGAGATGTCGACTGCATATTCTGCCCAGTTATTAGGTGTCGGTCGATAACTACGTGGACAGCATCTTCTTGACTTGCTGAGAAGCAGAGATAATAAATGTTAGATGATTTGGGCAACAGTTATACATTCTTACGCGTCATGCACTGCAGGTTACCTCACCTGTATAAGATCCGCCGCTGTCTTTAACAAAATCTTCAACAATGAGAGGCAGGTTTGCAAAGTCAGGTGTTCGTACCAGTTCAAACACTGATGGCTTTGGAGAGAAATAGTTATGGAGTTCAGTAACGTATGCAAAAATGTCTAGAGATAATCTTTATGCTTTCTGTGATTTAACACTCACGCCTGTTAAGCTGTAGCCACTAAAAATCCACCTCTGCCCCTCTGTGGCACAGCATAGTGCTGCCACTCCCTGTCCCACAGCACACACTGGCTCTGCACAACAAGAAGGGTAATAAATGTGGTCATTATTCATGTTTTTACAAAACATATAAATGTGTCTTAAACTCACTTTGCTGAGAGATGAACTGTGTGAGAATGCGGTGCAGGGAGCCGCTGTGTGCCAGGTCATTCGGCGCCCCAGGGCAGTCTGGGACAAGCAGAGCCTGATACCTGGCACCTTTAAAAGGTCATCAAGATGTTTTGTTTAGTAAAAAAAATAATTACAGCTAGAGCAACAGATAAAATTAAACTAGTTATTCTCACCATCTATAGACTCAAGTTTGGCTGGTGTTGCGTAGGATTTTACATTGAAGTCTTGCACCCATCGAGCTGTGCTTTCGTCAACTCCAACAAAGTCTATCGTCTTCCCCTGTCATTCAAAAACCAAGCAGAAAAAAATGATGCATTGTGCAATTCTGAAAGTTAATGTGGTGACTTAGATCTATTAAAATAATAGACTCAATCTGCATGACCGTTCCCAGATGTCTGTGGCCTATTTAAAAATAATTTTTAACATTTACTCCTGATTTTAAAATGTTTTAAAAATATATCAAATAAAGCAAAATGACTTGAATCAGGACATTCATCTAAATTCTGTTGACGATAAATAGAAATATTGAGAAACGTTTTCTAAAGAAAACTGCTTTTCAGTAAATGTTGGACTTGAATAAATAAATAAAAGGAAGTTTTTTAAAACTTGTCTGAAAATATATATTTTTAAATAAATTTGATAATTATTTTAAATGGCAGAGATGATGTAAATTTATTATACAGGATATTTGATGAGGACCACAAAATGTGTCCAACATTTATGCATTTGTCCTTTAAATTATGAAAGATGGAAAGTCCTAAATATGTTTCGTGCTGACGTCATAGTTATTTTTTTTTATAATTAAAAACTAATCTCTTACCGCAGGTGTGGCGACTTGTAGGTTAAACGAAGTGCTGCAAAGACTGAAGCATTGAAGAAAAGATTTGGCTGAAACTCCTGTGTAAACGTAAACAAAAATACACATCCGGTAGCATCAAGCTAACATGCTACAGTTTGACCACACAGCTGTCCTAACACAGGCACATTAGAAACAGTCCAACCTAAACAACATATCATTATCAAAGCTACTTAGACTCACCTTGAGAAGAGGCACTCGCTACTATTAAACAAGTTGGTTTCGCCGACATTTCATTAATTTTCTGGTCTTAAAATGAACGAGAAAACACCGCTAGAAGGAGGTCCAGTCAGCTGACAACAACATCCGTTTTAATAATTTCACAATAAAAGTTCATAATTAAAGCAAACATTCATTTATTTTCATTTCGTCATTTTACTATTTTACTGATACTAAACGTACTACTAGTTTTAAAGATTACTCGTAGTAAATACTTTGTAGTTAGATAAAACATCCACAGTATTTTCATGTTATATTTGAGTGAAAATTTCTTTATTATAAAATGAAATAAGTGGAATTTTAAATGAAGAAAAAAACAGTGCTGCCCAGCAGCAATATGGCCTCTATAGTTGTTGAGTGTTGAAGCTTTAGTGTCATAGTTTGGACATAACTTGTACATCACAAATGTGGATAAAAGTTGGGTTTTACAACTTTCAAGCACACATTTCACAATATAGAATGTAATGTGATGTTATTGTTTCCCCAAAATCAGTATGGATCTTTTTTCAGGTTTCGATAAAGGCAGCAAGTAAACATCATCCCCACGAGCTGAAAGAAGATAAAAGATTTTTTGTTAGGTCCTTGTGTGCATTAAAACTAATCTTCATATTATTTTGTATTTTTACCTGCAGAAATGCAATCCCAACACCCACTGCCCCAAGAATATATAACTGACTCTGGATGAAGTCTTCTAATTTTGTGATGCATCCTCCCTGATGTGCGCAGAAAAGGGGACAAAATTAAAACTGTATTGCAACAGAATCCTCAGCAATTCAAAGCAGTAACTATCTTCTCCTACCTCCACCCTGTAGATGTTGGATGGATGGTTCCTGCTGCCACAGAGCTCACTGGGAGTTTTACAGCAGCTATCAGGAACAAGCCGACTATTCTTAGCTTCTTGGATCCACAGACTGTCTGTCCAGTCTGAATAGTTGTGACTCCCACAGCACTTAAACTTGAACAAACCAAAGAATAGGCAATATGAGAAATCTGAGTGTAAAATATTGGTTTAGTCATAACCTCTGACTTGCTTTAGCCCAATAAACAAACATCTCCTCACTTCCTGTTGCAGCTTGTCAACAGCCTGTGTGATGCTCTCCTCTCCTGGCTGTTGGTATTTCTGCTGCATAGTTTCCTTTAGGTTCTGTCTGAGCTCCTCATCAAGCTATGAGACAAGAGAAGCACTTTAGTGTAGGAAGAAAACAAATCAGACACTAACATCTACCCACGTCAATAAAAATAGCCTCTGGTCAAGTTTCCTTCCTCCCCTGTAACATTCCTGTCTACCTGAGCAATGAACTGAAAATATAAAGGTCACGGTTACTCTGATCTCAGCCTCTGGCTCACCAGGGTGGTTCAGTTGCTTGAATCACAAAGTGGATAAAAAAGCAAACCAATGAATATAAAACCGATGCAGAAACAGAAATAGAAACATGTGGTAGGAGATTACCTGGTAGCAGAAAGGGAAACACTGGAGCAAGGACAAAGGGAGGAGAAAAAGAGGTGTGAGAAGAATGGAAGAAGGGATAAATGAAGAACATGCACAGAGAGGCATGCAGAGAAAATCTGCCAACTCTGACGTTGAAGAACGTTAGAAAATAAATGATGGAATGTAAGGAATGGGGTTTGAAATCACAAGACGTTGAATGATTCATATTTAATTTTTAAGTTGCAGTGTTTATATTTAAAAATACCAAAAATATCATGAATTACATTTGATTGAAATAATGTGTTTTTAAATCCGTATGTATAAAACAAGAGACAAGGCTCCTCACCCCTTGGTAGTTAATGTAAGCCAGAACCCCGGCAACGATTTCCAGCAGGAAGACACACAGCAACAAAAACAAATACTGCCAGAAAAAGAAATGAAATTTGATAAAACACAAGTTAAGAAAAACATAGATTCAGTCATCTTTAGCTCAGTGTTTTCATGTATTTTCAGCTAAAACATGAATTAGAGCCTAAAAGTAAAATCAGCACTGAGTGTGTGCATACATGCACACGAAAGACTTCTGTGCCCCCCCCCCTCACACACACACACACACACACACACACACACACACACACACACACACACACACACACACACACACACACACACACACACACACACACACACACACACACACACACACACACACACACACATGGGTCTGAGCAGCCGCATGTGATGCCCTTCATTCCTCAAGCATGAGCCGCACTCTAAATCTAAACTCTTAAAGACACACACCGCACGACTTTATCTGTTATATCTGACTGGCATTCCTGTCATATTGACTGTGTGTGTGTGTGTGTCTGTTTCTGTGTGAATGCTGTTAAACATGTTTCATTGAGGCAGAGCTACAAATACAGCAGCAAGTTTTTTTTTTTTTGCGTACCATGACCAAAAGGCTTCTCATCTCCTTCAAAGTGGCACAGCATCCGATTATCCCAGTCACAATCACGATGACTCCCGCAGATATTAGAATGTAGGCGGAGGCGGAGTAGAAGCTGGAGTTTAATAAACTGATGTAGTCGCTCTTTTCCACCAGAGTCCACACTCCCACTGCCAGCACAGCTCCTCCTGCCAGCTGATAAAACACACCACCATCAGCACAATTCAAACCAGATGCTCACATCACGAATGCACCAGAATATTCTGAGCAGTTGCAACATTACTCCTAAAACATGATCACAAAGTAAACAAGACAACAGTCTTCATAAAAATACTAATATACATATAACTACTGCAACTAAACTCTGACTGTGATTGTTTGTAACACAATCCTTGTCATTTTTATCAGGAAATTAAACAAAACTTGATCTTATGCAAGTTATTATCACATGTTTAACTGTTTATGATTACCTTTTATGTTGTTTTGTATTTAGTAATTTTACCTTTTTTTGTTAAACTTACCCAGAAAAATATGTTGAAGAGGAAAAGTAGATATTTCAGACAAATGATCCCACATGTGTTTGTTTTTCTACCGTGAGTTTCCATTCTGGAAAGCAAAACAATATTTTAACAATCTAAAACAGTTACAGACACAGATATTATGGATAAAGGGTTTTAATTGTGGTAAAGTAAAGAGAGGGAACACACTGAGGTCAAAATCCAGGTCACATCTCCCAACGCTCCTGCTTCTAACAGATTACTTTATCACCATGTAAAGTTACAACCTTACATATGAGCATCGTATCAGATTTAAAAATAGGTTTTTGTGGTTTTGTAATTTCCTCTTTCAGTCTAAATCTGTTTCACATTGGGTGCGAATACGTGTCTTCTTTGCTGTCCTCTTCAACTGCACAGCAGAGTGAAAATCCCAAATGTGTTTTAATTTCAAACTGGAATGAAGCTGATGTAACGGTGTGACGGAAAGCGCTCACAGATGAAATCAAATATGTTGTGGGGAAAACAGACTTAACGACTCGTGTCACGTGTCACCAAGCAGACAGATGTATGTTGCCCATCTCAGTGACAGATCCTTTCACTCTTTAGTGAAACTTTTATATACTTTAGCATGCTTTTAATTTGAAAAATGTACAAATAGGAGAAAATTGGAGGTCTGGGCTTTAAATATTCCTCCTAATAATTTATTTCTTGACTAAATTAAAAAAATTAAACAAAGAGGAAAAGAAGCAGACATTTAACAATAAACATTTAAGTTTAAAACAAATCTTATTTGACTAAATATGCAAATGTTACTGAAAAACAACCTTAATGCTTCTATTGAGAGTTAATAATAACCCTTTGTTTCATTGAAATCACTGCTCTCCCTTTTTTTTATGTGACCAAAGTACTCCCACCTGATCTTGGATGATGGAGCTCAGTTATCAGTAGATCCCGCCGTCTCTCCGCTGCTGTTGTTGAACTGAACAGAGTCAGGCTTTCAGCTGACATTCAGAGCCGAGAGCCTCCCACACAAGCGTCTAAATGTCTGTCCTCTTTTGGTCCAGCTCGCCCCCACCATCATCTACAGAGAACGTGTCTGCCCCCATCTGGCTTCACATTAACACTGGTTCTACCAGCACCAAAACAGTGCAGGAGATGTTTAAAAAGAGCCACAACAAATAGAGAGGAGTTAGTAAAAATATTCCATTTTATTTGAAAGAAATGAACTAAAAAGATGGTTTGGGAGGAACACATCTCTCCAATAATCTAATGTATGCTCGACGCTTTACTTAAAGAGCAACAGTTTCTCTCGGTGGTGTCCTCAGTCAACAAGAAAGCATCTTGGCACTGTTGATCATGCTTGGTGACCAGCATCCTAAAAAATAAAGAAAATACGTTTTATGAATCAGTCTCAGAAATAAATGATAATCTGAAATATTTTAGAAATGAAAGAAAATGATTCAACATCCCAGTTTTTCATTGTTAATTAGTGAAAATGTGACACATTGGTAAATTATTTTCTAAAATAATGAATTGGTCAATCAGGAGCAATTAAGATGATTAATTATTGATTTACGCCAGTTTTCCTGCCAACCATTAGTTGTTCTAGTGCTGTTTTTGTTTTTGATTTTCAATATAAATTTACTCAGACAGTTAAAGTGTTTAATGAAATGCTTTAAGGCCAACACCCGCGCTTTATTAGTGTGACAGAGTCATTCATACCCAGCAAGGTGAAGCATCAACTCTTCTATATTGTCTCCCGTTTTTGCGCTGCACTCATAAAATAAAGCCTGGAACTGCTGTGGACGCCACAAAGACAGAGGAAAGGAACATTTTTCATTCATTTATATTAGAATGTGTTATTTTCCACAGCAGTGGCTTTCTGTGAATCACTTCAGAACGTGGTTTGAATATTCAAATCCACCTCACCCCTGCTAGACTCTGACCCTCTGCTGTGGTCACGTCTCTGCTGTGATTGTCTGCTGAGTCCAGCTTATTTCCAGCCAGCACCAGTATAGTCCCTTCCCTCATCTTCTCCTGGGACACGGACACACACACACACACACACACACACACACACACACACACACACACACACACACACACACACACACACACACACACACACACACACACACACACACACACACACACACACACACACACACACACACACACATTTCCAAACAATTATATCATCCAACTTTAAAATCACATGTAAATGAACACACGGTGCTATCATTTTCATTATAAAACTAGACTGATGTTTCAGATTTTTCTGAAACTTCCTGTCTGTGCATTCAAATGACAGTTTTGCATGTTTACTAGTTTACCCTGACTGAGTCCATCCATCCTCTCACTGCAGTAAAGGAGGCAGCCTGAGTTACGTCATACATGGCAAGGATACCATCAGCTTTTCTGTAGTATTGTTCTGTGATGCTCCGATACCTGACCGAAACAAAACAAGCATCAAAGATTGTTTTAAAAAAATAATCTGGTTAAATTATTGAGCTTAAAGTCAAGTATTGACTTCTCCTGTCCCGCAGTGTCCCATAGCTGCATGGTGACAGTGATGGAGTTCAGAATTACACTCTTCATTTGAAAATCTACTCCTAAAAAGAAAAGGAAAGGAAATACAATAATGTTACTTTTCACTTTGTATCGTACCCCCAATAATGGAAAAAAACAATAAAAGATCCTAAGTTTTAAATCAAAGCTTTGTTGTGGATTTTATTTACATTCATGCAGTGATGGATTATATGCAACCTGATATTGCACAAATATTCACAAATCTTTATACATTTTGACTCAAGTCTTTCCCAGGAATATTTATAACTTTTGCTCAGCAGTTCTGGATTTCCTGGATGCATGAAGGGGGAAAAAATTGTGACAAGGAGTAAAAACTGGCTAATTTCCTCAGATCAAGGAAGGTCAAATTTTCTAATTACTTCTCCAAGTTACAGTATAACTGATCAGATGTGCTTAGGGACATTTAAGAGATATTTAGGCCATTTTTACGTGTGTTTCCCAGTAAAAGTTGTAATCATTATGTTTAGCTTCCTGAATGGCCTCAGTTCAGAGAAATAGCATTTATCACTGTGCCACTGTGTTTCTACTTTATGAATTCAGAGGAATTCTGGGAGAGGGGAAGGTAATGGGGAAAATATGGTGGCTCAGTCCTCTCGGCCACTGTGTTAACATACAAAATCATGTATATCATCATTTCAGGACTTTGCAATGATGTCAGCACCTTGCTAACATTTTGGCAGTGAGTGATGTCATCGATCAGTGCCAAAAGGTGTTCATGGACATTGTTATTCTGTAAGAGAATGGGGAGGACAGTTGTGTGACGGAGGGTTCAGAAGAAGCTATGTAGTGTACGATGACCTGTAGCAGACAACAAAGCAGCCAAAATTGTTGGGGGGGGGGGGGGGGGGGGCAGCAATGATGGAGGGTGTCTCAGACAAAATTTTCAGCGTTGGGTTTAAAAACGACGATTCCACTTCACCAGCAACTCTTCCAATTTTACAAATAAGAGTTGTTTGGTGACATCTGCTGATGTCTGAACTACAAGTCCCACCCAGCGTCTCTACCGGGCCATTCCCGAGTACATACCTCGGTTCAGGTACTCAGCTGGTCCCTGAAATAACTCTGAAATAGTCTTTTTGGGCCGGCCCGTTGAAATGAAGACATGTGGATAACACAAAGGTTTGACTGGACTGTATCTCTGAGGATTGATGATGCTTTCATCTGTTTATCAGTTTGAACCAAATGTTCTTGAACCAGAACTGGTTTATTCAGATAGAGATAGGTTCTAATCACTCTCAGTCCAGTGGAGATGTCCTTCATCTCCCTTTGAACCTTTAGTGAGAGTGGTTCTCGGGAAACTTGGAGCTGTTCTTGACCTGGGGCTAGATGTTCCTTAAAGTGAGCTGTCAGTTCATGGAGAATCTGTCACCCAGGTTAGAAACCGATCCAGAGCAGGGAACGTGAGCCCAGGCATCCCAGTGGGGCTCGGGTCAGAATGTAAACGGGTAATCTGATGCCATTGAAAGTCTTCTGTGCTGACACTGATGATATTTTGACCCTTTTTTCTTTGTAAATGTACCTTTTTTTCTCAAAATAACAAATCATATTTTTTTATTTTATTATTTTTATTCCTATTTTTTAATAACGTTTGAAAATCTGTCATTGAAACAAATTTTTAAAAATACACGTCATGTTGAAGAAGCGTTAGGAACCAGAACATGATCCAGACTCATTTTCTGCAGTTCAATCACAAAAGATAATGCATCTCTAAAATAAAAGGTTTAAGAGCAGAAAATGTGATCACGTTGAACTTTGTTCTGATTTGCTCTATTAAAGACAGCTGCCTGGTTACTGCTGCATGTTAATAAAATTAGATCTACAGCAAAACTTTTAAGTTTTTTGTTGTCTTTAGACTTATTATACAGTAACTTTCAGATTTTTGCATCTGGACTCAAGTGAATGGACTGATGACGATGTCAACACTTGCATTTCAATGACAATTAAAAGCTTACCCACAGTAGAGATCATTTTACTGTGGAAGTGTCCTGTGCAGCAGCGCTGGATGAAGGAGCTCTTACCTACCCCTGAGTTACCCAGAAATACCACCTTAAACACTCGATGAGGTCTAACATATTTGCTCTAAAATTAAGATAAAAAGGACCAAATTTAAAAATTTGCTTTAATATCTCAATGTTGTTAAAGTCTGTAATACTGATCATAAATAATATTTATTCCCACCTGTGTGTTCATCTGATCAACACTTTCATCCGTCCATGATGGGTGGAGTGTCTTGGATGGATCTGTAACCTCTTTCATTTTGGTCTGCTCAAACTCATCAGCAGAACTCGGCTGTCTTTAGAAGTGATGCATGAAAAAATGTGTTATCTTTTGTGCCCAACTGGGTCATTATTGAGAAAAATAAATGTATAAATGAATTGTACAAACCTTTGCTCTGGCTTGTCCTGCAGTAAGTAGCTACCTATGATTGAGCCTTTCTTCTGCAAAGACTTTGACACATCTGGACTCTAAAAGGTTTCGTGGGAAGTGGGAAAAAGAAATGAGCAGCATTAAGGTTTAATCTGGAAATAGTTTTCAGTAGAAGCTGCACTATGGTAGGAAACTAAAGCAGTTTCATTTGTAATTTTTCTTTTCCTCCTTTACACATTAAAAAAGCAGTCCGAGTTCAAATGTAAGGTTTATTCTGCTGCAGAGGAGCTCAGCATTGAAATGATCATGTACACTTATTTGTTTAAGCCTTCCAAGATGAAAAAAAAAGACAAGAATGCATGTTGGTAAATACGTATTTTCTAAGTAACATGGTGCAAAATCATGAGTGTACATATTTACAGAGAACATCTTTAGCAAAAATAGCTTATTTATTTTCTTCATTGAAAATAGATCCATGGAAATCCTGCATGGTCCAGTCCAGTTCACCTGACCTGTCTAAATTATTTTCTTTAAACTGAAACAGTACACAATAAATGTCTGTTCAGCACAATTCCAGAGAAATAGAAAAACCACACAGCAAGTTTGCAAATAATTAACCAAATAATGGCAGCTGCCCACATTAATATTTGTCCAGAGGGAGGATGGAGGATAGCAGAGTTCACGTTGGGTAGACCTGCTGTGTCCAGGAGCTACAGGGATCTTCACTGAAGTAAAAATGCAACGGCGAAGGAGAAAGGACAGAGCATCTGTGACTAACCCTCTTTGGAGTTTGCTGAGCATCTCTTTCATCTCGCAGCCTCCTGTTCATATCCCTGTAGCAAAAAGAAACGTTTATTTACAAAAAACATTCTCAGTGAGGCTCACCTTTACAATTTTATGGAGAGAAATGAGAGTCAGAATTGAGTGAAATTACACCAAACGACCAAAAACACGTTTTCCTCTTTCAGGAATTATGTAAGACTTTTTAGAAATCTGCAAAAGTGATGTGCTGTGATACAATGTAGGCAATGCGTCTCGTTTTATTTTAATTTTTTTTTCTAAGCCCGCCCCGTCGAGCTCCATGCATTATGAACTGAGCACTGGTCAGCACTAACCAATAGCTGTAGACTACCGCTAACGTGCAGACATCAGTCACAGAGCGTGTGATTTAAGGACAGAACCCAGCTGCTGCAGAGTTGACGACCTTTTTCGTGGACAAATAAGTATTTAAAATTTAAATATATGAACACACAACATACTGTGGGAGCATAATAATTGTAAAACAATGTGTTTTAGCTCTGTGTTGTTGGCTAGAGAAGCGCGTTCATGAACAAGAAGTGTTGCTTTCGGCCGTAGGGAAGTGGAAACCACGGATTAGTGCGATACATTTTTCAGCCACTAGATGGTGCAGTGAAATAACAATATACTGTTATCTCCTCTAATTTTAAGTGTTTGAATTTATGTAGAACTGCATAAAGACTTTAATTTTTTTAAGAAATGTAGAATATATGTACCAAGGTGGATAAGCGAGGGCCCGGGCGGGATTCGATTCCCAGACTCCCGGGTGAAAGTCATACGCTCTAACCAGTCAGCCAAAGGGACATCCCTTTGGCCAACTAGCCAGGGCGCATGATCTATCAGGACACTGTGACAGGACACTCACACTGCCACATATATATAAATACATTAAATATTTAAGTTCATACCAATATTATCAGGTTTGTAATATTCAGTAAATTCTCAAAAGACGAAGCCATGCATGTGCACTAAAACGAACGTGCTGTCAGCTGTGTTTTTTGGTGATTGGCCTTGCGGCAAAATACATCTTGGTATTTCTCTCAGTAAACGCTAAACTGGTCAACAAAGCAGAAAAAGTTCAAAGCAAAGCTGGTTCTGAATTATGTTTTTCCGCCAGAAGAGGACACCAATGAAATCATACAAGGTAAACATATAAATGAAATTTGAGTCATCATCATAATCCAACTGAGCTAATACAGGTACCAAAATTATATCTGTCTCTAAAGTAAAAAACATTTTTAAAAAGTACAAGTGTAGTCCTTGTAGGTTCAAATGAAGACATTTTGGTCCTCACCTGAGCTTTGTCAGCTCTAACTGGAATGTGCAACGTTTTAAGAGAACTAACATCACATGTAAAACATCTCTTCTCTCCACGTGAGTGTTACTCTGGTCCACTCGTCATGTGCTTCGGTCAGACGCAGGAAGGTGCAAATTAGACCGAAACCGTCGGGGGATTGGGTTCTGGGCTGTATTGTAGGGGCTGGAAAGGTGAAACATGATGCCTGCTTCTCTGTTTAATATCCGTCTTTCTAGTTTGACATGGATGGCGCCCTTTAGTCCTCGCTCAAACCGTCTATCGTCTCTGTCCAACTACCATCCTGGTGTCTCTTGTCCTTGAGTTGTATGGACTGCTTGATCTGGACCTGAGTAGGTGGTTCTCCTGTGTTGTGCCTTGCTCTTGTGTAACTGTTGTTTTGTTTTTCTACAAGAGACAATCCTCACCATACTGGATTGCATATATAACACCACTAAGCTTCTGTTTGGGCGTCTTGTCCTTTGGATGAACCCGTTTCTGTCTGAGAGTGTTATTAGAATTATCGTTCAGCAGGATGTTATTTTTAGAGAACGTTCTGCTCGGATGCTCAGAGACTCCTGCCACGTGTGGGATGACAACACTCCTGCACCTGCTGTCTTTGTCATGGTTTCCTGTGGCGGAGGCTTCTCCAGATGTCTTTGTTGGTTTAGCAAAAAAAAAAAAAAAACTGTTTGGTATCTGCTGATGTGGAGTGCTTCCTTGAATGTTTCTGCTGCTTTTCTTTCTCTTCCATCTTTGTGGGATTCTCAGCCCGATGGTGGAAAGTTCTGATTGACAAAGCTCCTCAGATGATCGAGAACTGTGGCAACAAACCAGACCACAGACTGTGGAAGATGAGATTCTCCAAAGACGCTGGCGATGCACGCCGTTAACGAGCATCACGGGGGAAGAATGAGGGGACAGCGTAAAAACGCATGGCAATGTAACCTGGACATGGAGATGAAGAGGATGGACTACATATGGCGCCAGACAGAGAAGCTGCCCCAGGACCGGTATAGCTAGAGTACGTTTACGTTCCAGGAGGATCTACAGGCTTAGATCCTCAGATGATAAGCTGAATGTCTTCAAGAAACTAAAGACGTCTAATATTTTGCAGGATTGCCCTGACCTGAATGACTGAGAACCTTCACCAGCATGCTTAAACATACCTTAATATCTCCAGTTGCCTTAGGAGACTTTCCTTCTCTTTCTTGATATTCCTTGAAACTTTCATCACATTCCTACAGTAAACCAAAGAGGAAAGACAATGTTAACACATGAGTAATCTCCTCTGGGTAAGGTTTCTAGGATATAGATAATAAACAAAACCCTCACGCACGGTCCCAAACCGTTGTTCCCTCCTACCTCTGTCGGTCCTTCTGTTCCTGAGCAGCACTCGTCTGCAGCACACTGAGTTGATGCAGAGCAGACTTCAGCTGCTCTCTGCTGCCCTCCACCTGCTCCTGTAACTGGATGTTGAGCTTCTGCAGCTGCTGGTTCTGCTCCTTGATGCTCAGCTGCTCACTGCTCAGCTGTCTGATTTTGATCTCAAGCTGAAACCAGAGTTAGACCTCACTGACACAAAACACTTCTCAGGAACAGCTTCACACACACACACCCGGACGCTCACCTCTTTCTGTTTGCTCAGCGAACTCTCCAAGTCCTGCTCCCGCATCCTCAGCTCCTCAGTAAGTCGTTGGCCTCTCTGCTTTTCTCTAAAACTGTCCTTGATGGGAAAACAAATTCAATATTGTACTGATCCCTTTGTCTGAGAGGAACAGCGATGATCTATCTGGTGTCTACCTGTTCCTGGGCCTGCCATTTCTCCCTCTCCTCTCTGATCTGGTTTTCCATTTCATCATATATGGAGCGGATCATCTGGTCATGTTCGCTCTCCCGTCTAAAACAGAACATCAATTTAAATGGTGTACACAGTTCACACATCATCATATAAGTAAGGAGATTTAGCTGACCTGCGAAGAGCTTGCTCCAGATTGTCCCTTTCTCTGATGGTGTCCTGTAGATGGGACACAGCATGGACCAGGACATACTCCAGGGACGTCAGGAGCTCTGGTCTGCCTCTCTGGAGCTCACACCACAGAGAGCAAAGCTCCTGCTGACTGTCTCACAATAGAAAACCAAACATATTATACCAGTTTATTTAGAAATTGCACGGCACCTAACCAAAGTGTTGCACAAAACGAGTCAAAGGCTCAGACACGACAACAGGAACATGGTGTAGAAACTAAGGAATTAGCTAAAACGCATAAAAAGCAGAGCATAAATATACAAGTTAAAGATAGCAGTCAAAGAGAACAAGTAAAAGCACTATGTAAGGAAATTAAAGAGAAAGAACTGTTAAAACCAGCTAAAAACGACACTAATAAAACCAAAAGGGCTAAGAAATATTGCAAAGTCCAACTAACAGAGTAACTGATTCATAATAATCTAATCGAGAAAAGGAATAATAGTGCTAGGATGTGCTGACTGGAGAGACGAGGCCCCTGTCATTTCTGCAATTTTTGCTGAAAACAGCTTAATATGAACCTCGAGCCCTCAGCAGATAAGATTTTCTGACATACTGGAATGACAAAGTTAAGAAATACAATACAAGGAGAAAACCTTGAGTCATCTGCTTCAAAGTGGGCTTGATCAATACTTTGCTAGGCTTTCTGAAGATGTTCCAATGTTTTCTCTGGACTTTGATGGTTTACTTCCTTTCATTTTCTTCTTCTCTTTTGTTTGCTAAGTCACTTAACCCTCCCACTGTCCTAATGGGTGACCCCGCGAGGAAAGTTGACCATTTAGCAGGGTTGATGGTTTATCACTTGGGTCCACGTGGCAGGGGCGAGGAGTGAGCACCACCTCACCCCTGCCACGTGGACCTCAAGGGATAAACCATCAACCCTGCTCAATGGTCAACTTTCCTCGTGGGGTCACACCCATGAAGACAGTGGGAGGATTAAAGGGGCCATATCACGGAAAATCCACTTTTTGGAGCTTTTTTAGCATGTTCTCAAGAAAATAATCTGCAGATCCATTTTTGGCTGCATTTATGCATTTTCCTGTTTCAGCTGCAAACTTAGAATTTTATTTTGAAATTCCAGAAATGACCTAATGTATAACTTATATGTCACTCCATCTTCCTGCTCCCAACATCAGGCCCTGTTCATCCCCCGAAAGCTAGTCTCTGGTCTGAAACTTGTCCCCCATGGCCAGCTAAGGATGTGTGGCTTAGGTGACAAGTGTCATGTAACAAACTTGGTAGCCTAGTGGTAAATGCATTGGGCTGGACACCTTAACCACTGGACTACCAACGCCAATACTGTAACCAACTGGACAAAGACACTGTTTTAGACACATTTTGTTGGAGCGAGCTTGGACGGAGTTTCACTGAAACAAAGCGTTTTATTTCGGGTGTAAATTCAGGCTGACAAAATAACTTGTATTTAAGATAAATAATAATAAAAATAATAATAATGCATTGAACTTATATAGCACTTTTCAAGACCCCCAAAGACGCTTTCACACACGCTCACATTCACACACTGCTAGTGATGGTAAGCTACTTGTAGCCACAGCCGCCCTGGGGAGGTCTGACAGAGGCGAGGCTGCCATTTGGCGCCGTCGGCCCCTCTGACCACCACTAACACAGGCAAGTTGGGTGAAGTGTCTTGCCCAAGGACACAACAGCAGGATACCCCTGGCGGGAGCTGGAATCGAACCCATGACCATGAGGCAACCGGCTCTACCACCTGAGCTACTACTGCCCCAATGACACCTCAGTAGTGCATGATCTGGAACATTTAACTCAATCCGAGGTCCAAAACCTCAATTATCCTACTCACTGGCACTCCTTTGTGTACACACACGTTAGAAGTCTGCACAAGACTCAACACAACAGAAAGGTGGGAACTCATGAGTATTTATGCGACTCTGCGTGTGAGCTAGAAGCACACCATTAAAACACCTTACTCTTTGAAAAGTTTGTCTGCTCCAAGCTCCATCAGAACATTGATCAACCTAACAGCAGTAGGGTCCTGGAACCCCTCCAGTTCCCCTCCATCCTCCTCCACTTCTTCTGGAACCAGCTCAACCGTCTCCTCCAACCCCATCAGCCCACCTGCACCACACAGAGGACAGCACAGAAACCAGAGGACATGTAAATAAAGAACAGAAGATTGTCATCGTTGTTGTTTATTACTATAAACACACCAAGTCCTGTGTTGAACTCTAGGGGAGTGAGGAAGCCATTGTTCTCTCGGTCCAGACTTTCAAACACGGTTTCCAGCTGTTCGGGCGACAGTGGCAGCTCACCATCTAGTCTCTGACCAGAACACAGAAAAGATCAAGTTCAGCACTGTGAAAATTAGCATGCATGTTGCTAACAGAATAGATGCACACCTGCATATCCCGCTTTGTGATGAACCCTTTTCTCTCTTTGTCGCACAGAAGAAAGAGCTCTTTGGCTTTGCCCATGGTCTCAGCCTGTGGGCTTAACGGGACTGCCTCTCTGGGGCGCGGTGAAGCCACCGGACTACGTCTCTGACCCATCCTGGGACTTCCGCTGGGCAGGGCGGGCAGGCTCCGCAGCCTGGGGCTCACTGGTACTGCTTCACCGCTGCCTTGACCCACCAGCACTTCTCCATCATTCAACCACTGAGACATTCCTGTGCAAAAACATGAAATGTTTGATTTATTGTATTTAAAACACAGTCCACTGTCATGAATGCAGTGACGTTTCTTATCACTAGTCTTAAATGCCAGAGTACGTGTGATGAGAAGCCAACTGTAGAGCAACTCCTTTGCCAAACATGAGCTGCAGAACAAACTGAGACACTGCACATGTACTTATTCCAGCTCCAGGTATCTAGTATGAACAGGTCTTTAATTCTTAGATACTACTGATGTGAGGCGTGTCAGAATAGTCACCTTCAAAGATCACATTTTGCAGCCTTCACTGTTTATACAGATTAAGAATAATTAATCATTGAAAGTGCACCAGGATGTGCAAAAGATAAAAACCGGATGGTGTCATATGAGAAGTATTATGTGTCCCTTAAGGGGAGGGCTTATTGCTCTTGGACAGGAGATGCAAATTAAACATTTGCAGTTGTTTGCATCCTCTGGGCTGCAACAATCACAAAACAGATTTTAGCTTTAAGAGAAAACTCCTATCAACGTATCTAAATTAGCATTTTGATTTATGTGACAGGTAAACGCGTCAGAGGGGAGGTCTAACCCGAGAGGTCAATTTTAAATTGTTAAGATAATGGCAAAAGATATATTTATTATGAATCTAATAGGAAAACAATGTGTTATTGAATCTTCACATGCTCCAAAAATAGAAGTCCAGCTGAGAACAACATGAAACATTCCCAGGCCTTCCTCTCCTAACTCCTGCTATCTCTAAAGACATAAACTATATATAAAAAAAAAAAAAAAAAAAACACTGGCTGATAATGGTAGTAAATTACCTAGCTGATGATCTGGGATGCCGTCAAATTTTTAAAACACGGGGTGATATACTACAATGTCAGATAAGACTTATGTACACAATGGGTGTTAAGGATTTTGAGTGTCAGCTCCCAATAAGCCAACAGTCAAAGGTCAAATAAACTCCAATTTACACAGGATATTAAGCAATGTCAGTGTGGAGCATTCAGGGAAAGTGTTAAAGTCACCTACATGCAGCAGGTTAAATAAAAAGTCAGTTAACCATTAAAGAGTCAACAGGTTCTGAATCACTACTTTTAACATATGTTACTCAGAAAAATTGTGACACTTCTGTTAAAACTTCAACATGGCTGGAACGTGAATATGTGCGAATTGTAATTATAGGTGTAGATTATTTTAAAGGCAAACTGGACCTTTTTATCACATTAAAAACAACGTGCACTTTAAAGAGTAGTGGTCAAACAGAGCAAACCAAAAAACAGCAGCATTACATTTTAATTCAAACAAAAGTCCCTCACAAAGGGCAATTTAGGTACTGGTCCGGTATCTAAACGGGGGTAAAAGTGTATTTCTGAGTTAACTTATCTGAATTCCAGCGGAGAGAAGTTTGGGAGAGTTTGATCACTCACCAGTCGCGCACCGACAGCAGTCTTGTACCTTTGATCAGCCTCCTCTCATTTAGTTTCGCTAATACTTCTTTCTACCCATAGGGGGCAAGCGAGGGAGTTTCATTTTTACCGTAATACTTACTGTATCGTGGAAACAGATTTGAAGGATTATCATTTAACGGGCTTTAATTCACTTGTTTTAATAATATTAATTAAATAAATACTATAATAAGCAAAACTAAAATAAAATACACGTAAACTGTATCTATTTTGGCTGTGTTTGAAGTGAAGTCAGAGAAATTGTGAATTTGTCATTACGGTAAAAGTAGCGTTACCATGGAACTACGAAAATGCACGCTTTAGCGCTAAAAATGGCGATGGGCGCTGTAAGGGCTGTAAACAGCTAGCGTTTAGACCGACGTAAACGTAGAAATATTTCAGAAAAAGTTATTTGTGCCTCGGGGGAATTAATTTCCTTTCTGCGTTGTTTTCTGGTGAGTATGACTCGATTTCCCAAGCTTTTGTAAACAATAGTGAGATGTAGCAAGGAGAGTGTTTAGCTTGAATTCAGTACTAAATGTCGAGACAAGCCATTTAAAAGCTCATTATCTGATTTGAAGATGATCGCTAGACTCACACTGAATAACGTGAGATATTTAGAGATGAACAGAAGATGAGACAAAAACAAAACAAGAGATTGTTGTGCCCGTTAGGTCAACTCTATAATCCCAGCATTGACCTGTACATGGCTGCATGTGTAACAGCACGAATACGTTGACCTGACATGGATGGGTTTACTTCTTTAGCTGTCTGAGGCGGAGGATAAATTACATGAACTCCCCGTAACACTGGAGATGGCTACAGAGCTGAGAGATTATGTGCTGCCTCGGAGGTGAACGTTTTAGCTGCGCGTTTGTTCTACATCTTCTGTTTTCTTCTCGCAGGCGACGCTGTCAAGGAGATTTTTACCATCAAGGATGTCAGAATGCAGCGCACACGCACTGTTCTTGTGATCTATTGGACAAACCTCAGTCATCATAAATATTTTTCATCGTGGACAAACAAAAATGATGTTTCTTGACAGGAAAAACCAAAAACTGGAATTCAAGCAGCTTTAAAACCAAATTATGGAAACAACCACCATCAGTGTGCAGTATGTGGATGGATCATTTGTGACTTTCCCCGTGGACTGCCTTTTACACTGAAGAATGTAGGTAGATGAAGGTGACCTAACAGATCTGTGTCACTACCAACCTGTAGTGGTAAGGGAGGACCGAGGAGACTCTCCCTGAAGATGCTCCAAACTGGAAACTACTCCCTGGTGCTGCTGATCCAACTGGTTCTGTTGGCCTATGATCTCTTTGTCAACTCCTTCAGTGAACTTTTAAGGGGGGAAGCTGTCATCCAGCTCGTGCTTTTTATGTGAGTCGCAGAGCAAAATGCTTTGATATAGAACTAATTTCACGTGAAAATACTGAACACATTCTAGACATGTTTTACCTCAGTAATGTTTTTTAAACCTTTTCATGAAAATAATTTCAAAAACACACACTAGGCATGATTAATTGATATCTGAAAGACAAATTTATTATGTCATGCTGTTTCAGAATTATTCTATTGAGCATTTTTCCATCGATTTGATTTTAGGTTGTTTTAGAAATTTCCAGTAATCATTCCATACCACTGACTCAGGCTTACAAAATTATGTCATTTAAACGAAAATTTGGAAGATTTACACTCTGTATTTGTCCCAGCTAGGGTGTACTTTGCTAAAAGTGTTTGGCATATTAGACTCAAACTCTACAAATTTGATGATTTATTTGATTTTGGATGTTTAAGAAAGCAAGCAGTCTCTTCATACATGAAAACGGTTTAAATCTTAAGAATTAGTTAAAAACTGAAATGCATACAGATTTTTAAGATACCAGAAAACTACATTAGCTTATCAACACAAATTTTGCACAAGATTAAGGGCGGTTATATTTTAAACTATAGAAAGGTCCTGCAAGGTATCTCTAACTGAAACAACCTTTTATTAAACCCTTTTGTGGTTTTAATCTGTTTATATTTTCCTGATCTTTGAATTACACCATGTCACTTGGACGACAGCAGCAGAGGGGTTAAATCCCGCCCTGTAATTGGAGGGTTGGAGGTCAGAGCCCTGTCTGTTGCAGCCATTGTGTGGTGGTGGTTGGAGGGACCGGTGGTGCCTGTGTTCAGCAGCATCACCTGTCAGTGTGCCGCAGGGAAGCTGTGGCTACAATGTAGTTCATCACCAGTGTGTGAATGACTGATGTGAAGCGCCTTGGGTGGGTTGTAGAACCGTAGAAAGCACTATATTAAGTACAGCCCATTTACCAAATTGCCCCAGAAATTATTTCTAACTCAAATATACATTTGTCTAACAAATAACCTCTTCTGAAACCATTTGCAGCATCCAAGACATCGCCGTCTTGTTCAGCATCATCATCATCCTCCTGATGATGTTCAACACCTACGTGTTCCAGGTCGGCCTCGTATCTTTGCTGCTGGAGAGATTCAGGGCTCTGCTCATGTTCTCCACTCTATACCTGACTCTAAGCATCTGTCTCCATTGCTGGGTGATGGTACGCTCTAACAGCTGTTTGCAAACGCAAACCCTTAAATTATCCATGTCGCATTTTTTTAAATCTTTGACGTTTATTCTGTGTTCGTCATAGAATCTGAGATGGCTCGAGTCAAACCGTTTTGTTTGGACCGATGGCCTCCTAGTTCTCTTCGTTTTCCAGAGAACAGGTAAATCACTACAAATAAGTGGATTAGTTCAATTTTACATCATAAATAAGCCCACCATAGTACTAACTACCTCTGTCTACAGCGGCGGTGCTGTACTACTACTTATACAAGCGCACAGCAGAGTTCATGGGAGACCCGAGGCTGTACGAGGACTCTCTTTGGCTACGTGATGCGTTTGCAAGAGCTCGTCAGTGATGAAGGGACGGTTTAAAGAAACAAGGAAAAGAATGGACCAGACCGCTTCATCAGCTACTCATTTATTCACATTTTACTCTGAGGTGAAGTCTTAAAAGGTTTTGTTTACTGGTTTCTCATAGACAAACAGATGGCTTGTTAAATGGTTTAAACTGGCAGGGAAGCCAAGGATGTAGTATTGTTTAATCAGGATTGAGTCTGGTAATCTCTGAGGCCTTTTAAAACAATTGGGAACTGCAGACCTAAAACTGAAGAATCTTAAAGGGTTTAGAAGAACATTTATATGAGGATGTACCCTGCCTTGGTGTGTAATCTTTTTTTCTGCTCTGAACTCAGTAGTCCAATTTGAAAGTTTTATTTTTCTCCAAGAAAGACGAGTTTGGTTAATCTGCCTTATGAAAACGTTAGCATGTGTTTACATGCTAAATCTCATTTTTACAAGCCAATTTTTCACATTTCAGTTAGATTTTGGATGTTGTTCAATGTTTTTATTAAATAATCTTATCTAATCACTGTGTAATCCTTCGTCACTGGGATAGTCTGTATTATCCTGAGCCAAGGTGAGACAGGTGGCTCTATTTTTAACACAAAGATTAATCAGGGATTGAGGTTTCAGGCGCTACTAGTCAAACACGCTACAAATAGCCCAGTGACAAAACAACAGTCTATTCTCAGTTAAGATGAAGCCGACTTCAGTCCTGGAACAAACATTAGGGTTAAAGAAAGACACCAGAAGTTGTACAAATCCCCTTTACTTGTGACATAATCAATATTCAGAGTCCATATTGTCAGTGCCATCCAATTATATCCAAAATCCTGTGTGTCATCAGTGATGTCCTGTACTGTTGGAATGGTTGTATTGTAAGTGCGTAACCTGAAACAGCAAAGTGGAAAACAGACCAGCTTTAGTATCGTGACATGTTGCAGAGCTGCGTAAGGCAGGCTGTTCAACGTACCCTCATACGTAGATCCCCACCCACAGCAACAGGAACAGCACACCGAAGCCCATGAAAAGTGAAGCCACAAGGGAGATCAGCAGCTCCTTATAGACATCCCTTGTGTATTTTGTTGACGTCACTTCATAACTGATATAAAGTTGAGGCACACACAAGACAAAGGGTACAAGACCAAAACTTCTGTCTCATTCAAATCTACTGTCACTTAGATTCATATTAATTGATTTACTGAGTGCTTCAGACTTAAAACATGTGCTAGAAATATTTTATAGCAATACAATTTTAGCCCTCTTTCAATAGAAAACTTAAGCAGTACTATTCCCTTAGGCGTTCAAATAATGCATCATTGTACAAAAGAAAACCAGGCTGTAAATGTTCAGATTAATATTTTAAGACTATTTTATTAAAACCCTTACAGGAAACATCATTTTATCCTTGGTTTGTTTAGTCTTAAAAGTTTTATATGTCAAAACTGAAGTAAAGAGACATAAATTTATATTTCCACCAAAGCAGAAATTTTATTTTTTCCAGTTCATAATGAACCAGATATTCTGTTATTTATTTAATCTTTATCTAACCAAGTAGCCATTGCGATTAAAAACCTCTTTTTTTAAAGGGACACCTGGTCAAGATGGGCGGCAGCAAGCATCCCACAAAGTTACAGAAAAAGTGTTAAAACACAAAACACAGTATACATAGTTAAAAAATCAACTAAAAGTCAGAAGCAATCTAAATGAAAGTTACATGTCACGGAGCTGGCATCAAGATTTCTTAGTTTGTATTTAAAAACAACGAAATTAACTCATTTTCCAGTGGGCCTGCAGCTCATTCCAAGCTGACGGTGCTAAGTGGACAAAAGCTCTTTTGCCAAGTTGGGATAGAAAGCAACAAGGAATCTTGCAGACGAAGGGAATAGTGACCAGCAATTTTCATTTTAAAAAGGGAACATATGTAGGAGGGCAGCAGTCCAAGTCGAGTATTGCCTTATATATAAATCTGTATAAGTGAGCCTTCCTCCTGCTGGTCAAAACAGGCCATCCTACCAGAGAATATAACTCACAGTGATGAGTCAGAAATTTGCAGTTAGTAATGAACCTAAGAGCAGCACGGCACACGGAGTTATGCGATCAAAGACATTTAGCAGAAGCATTCATATATAAAATATCTCCATAATCAAGCACAGGAACAATGTTGCAGCAACAAGTCGTTTCTTACTTTTCTAAACCGCTTATTTAGAAAATAAAAACGCAGTTACAACTTCAGCTTCTTCACAAGATTCTCTACATGAGAATTCAAGGTGAGTGAATCATCAATCAAGAAACCCAGATATTTGTAAATCTGAACCAATGTCATTTCTTTACCCTCAAGAGTAGTAACTGAATGTATTGCTTAGGCCCACATCCACATGTATGAAATCTTTATTAGGACATAGTGCTTTCCTAAAATTTGTTTATTAGACACTTTTATTCAAAGCAACTTTCAAGTACCTAACCAACATGAATGCGTGTATGGTACCTGTGGGAGGAAACGGAAGAAATCCCAAACACATCCATGCATGGACACAATATTCAAACCCCACGAAGAAAGGCCACAGGCGGGACTTGAGCCTGCAACCTTCTCTCTGGAAGGCAATGCATACAACTGCTTCACCATGCAGCCCTGAAGGCTCTTTGTTAATCTTTTAAACAGTTTGGGATGCACACAAAAGTGCAATAATGATGTTATGAGAAATGACAGCTGCCATAGACCCTCATCAACATCAGATTGTGGCGTTTGTCAGATGATACCGCAAGTGTACACGGTCATACAGCAGTAGCTCACCATTCTCTAATTTTCAAATACCAGTGAAAGGATACACGAAAAACCAGGCGGTGAAGAACATGCCAATGGCCAGCAGCACCACGGTGAGGTGGGGGAACACTGCTGGGTTCACCGGGCTGGTGTATCTGGTCATGGCCTCGAGTTCCTGCAGTTACAGAAAACAGAAGATACAATGAGAACACACGGAGTTTATTGATTTTTCAGAAAAGTGTGGAGTTTAGTTAGATCTGCAACTAATTTTGTTTAGTAAATGCAGCCAGTCACTAAACGAGTTCACAAAGAACTAACGTATGTTAGCATACTCTCACACAGAAAACGAGTCAATTTCGAAACGTAATTTGACACGAACAGTTAAATCCGCCAAATATACAAATGATGACGTTATATAAACAATGTAAGCGTAAGTAATTCGTTACCATCTTCTGAAGACGCCAAAGTCCAACAGCACAGCTAACGTCCAAAATGAAAAGGCCACGTACTGGTAACTTTTTCCTGGTTTTTTTCTTGACGCACAACTGACGTCGAGAGGGTGGGTTTTCGTGTTCCCTCCGTTTAGTCTTTCAGGCTAAAGTGCCTTCAATTAACGCTCTCATTCGTCTCACTTATGTGCTAGTATTAAACCATATACTGTACATACGTTTACAGATGCGTTTCTTCTACATTCTTTGTGTCAATTTGTATTAAACTTCATGTTATTCACGCACGGATGAGTCGAAAATCAGGGTTATAATCAGGAGTTACCTCCTTATTTCCAGTCTTTGACTGCCATCTAGTGGACAGAATGAAGTGTATTTTCTTTCATCAAAAAATAGACAAATTCACTGTGCAATGACAACCAATTTTTAATTCATGCAATTAAAGTATTACAGAAAAAAAGGACAGAAAGTTTGAAAATGCATCAATAAATTGGCTTATGAGTGATAATATTACTGAAGCCTGAGTTTTAAGTATTTATTGTCTCTAAATTGAAATAAAATTGCAAATGTGCATCTAGATATTCTCTTGCGCTTATCAGTTATTTCTTGACTCCAAAAGCTAAAAGTTAATATATTATTGATAAAAAAAGTCAATAGAAATAAACAATACTGCACATCAAATATAAAGGATGCAGAACAGTTACATGTAATGTACCAGGGTATCTGACTCCACTTTGATGCATGGGATAAAACAAATGCAATTCATATGTACAATGAATAAAAGTGCTATTGTGATTTATTTATGCTAGCTGGTGCACTTTAAATAAGCTAAAACAGTACAGTGTAAGGCAAAAGTATCATACAGGGTTTTCATTTCAATATAAGAAGAATAAGAAGAATACGCTTTATTGCCAGTGCTCCAGCAACCCAGAGCATAGGAACTTGACTCCGCAAACACAACCTGACCAAGGTCAAACACACACACACACACACACACACACACACACACACACACACACACACACACACACACACACACACACACACACACACACACACACACTTGTAGACAAAAACAGGTACAGGCAGTCACCAGAGCAGCCATAATGGCGCTAATTTCATTATAAATGCTATAATCTTGTGGGATGGCTGTTCTTCCTGTATATTAGTTTTATTTGAGTTCAGATTACTTCTAAACAATGGCACAAGTTGAATATGGATTTATTAAAAATTTGTATCAATGCATTGTACTTGATATAAGAAGAACATGCTTTTTAAACAAGAAAATACAAAAATAAAACATTACACAAATCAGTAATATTAAAAGTGTTATTGTTGCATAGGTTTAGTGCTGTAGAAACAGAGGTAATTTTAAAAACATCAAAAGAAATGCATGAAATAGAAAGTGTAAAATTTTCATGTTGACATCCGAATAAATCAAGTTTGTTAAAAAAAAAAGATCAAAAATAGATTTTCTCTCTATGCTGTGCTGTATCATTTTGGATAGATGATTGGGCCTGCACCTGAAATGATATTTCATGCTTTACCAGCATTGTCCAGTTAACAGGGTACAGTGTGAGCTATTCCAGTGTATTTTGAAATATCATCAGTGTAGGACTTGATGCTTTTCCAGTAAGATACACCTTTATTACCAGGGATTTCTTCACTTGTCCAGTCTTAATGTTTGTTTTAGTAATTACTAATAACTGGGTTTGGCTCTGGAGTAGTAACCTTTCAGAAATGCAAAGGAGCAATGTGCACACAGTCTGTCTAATTTTATGTTTTATTCTAATTCCAATTTAGGTGTTGCATGAAGATGCACAAAGCTCCTGCAGAAACCAAAGATTGCACTACTGAGGTATATTTAATATAGGAGAGATTTAGTGGAAGGCCTCCTTTTCAGTGTATAAGTCTACTGTTACAGGCAGCGGTTTCAGTGTGCACCTAGTATCACAAAATAAACGTGTGTGCAATGTCTCATCCTTGCAAGTAATTATGGCTTTCATAAAAGATGGAAGACATAGTGATCAATAACAAAGGGAGCTATAGAATTATATACAATGGGTTTACAGTGGAAATTAACAGTGTCAGCTGCAGTAATCTGAAATATTCCAGTGTGTTATAATCCAGTGATTACAAGAAAAAAAGAGACATCAATGCAAATATTTTTGAGGGGAATACAGTTTGGACAGTAAATACTTTCCTCTATGAATATCTTTAAAATAATGTACAATAAAAAAATAAAAATAAAAAAAAAGCCTGCACAACACTGTACAACTGGAGTCAGTCACATCTGGGAATATACAATGAAGTGTGAAGATAGCAGGACATGTCATCTTCCTCCTCACACACAGCTGCTTTGAATGATGAAATGGTAATCAGAGTACGATGAGATATTTCCCTCTGTGGCACACGTGACTTCACTCTGTCAACAAATAATGAATACAAATGTTACCATCAAACCGTACTGTCGATCAAAGAGGACAGAGTCTCAGATTTTAGACTTACGGACTGAGAGACTCTGAAGTGGTAAGTGATCTCCCTGAAGGATGACACAGACACTGACCAGAGGTGATGAGTGCCCTAAGAAAGGAGCAGAAGCAGCAAAAGACTCAAAACCGTGGAACAAAAATTATAATAGAATCTAATCCTATGTACCTTTGCTGCTGAGCTGTTATCAGTTTGGAGCTCCGTCTCTGTGTGGCTGGGACATAAACGTCTTTTGGTGGCTCCGCACTGTTGCATCCACACACTCTTCATAGAGCTGAAAAGTACATTTATTATTATTTATTAGTGAAGTTATTTGGAATTTACTGCAGAAAAAAATGAGAACAGCTGTTTTTGCAGCAGTTTCAGTTTTCCAGTTTTATTTCCCTTTATACCAGTTAAATCAGTGCATCTTTTAAATGTGATTGAAACCTTCTTTAGAGTCTAAGCTGAGCAATGTTACAATTATTTTTTTAAAAGCTTGGGTCAGCTGCTGTGCTTTGACTTAAAAATTAATGTATTTAGACATATAATAGCTCCATGATAATGTACTAGTTAAAATTTCACTCTATTTAAAATGTAGTTTATATCTAATCCCATGACTCTATTCAGGAAATTCTGACATTTTACAGACCATCACAGCTTCATCACCTGTAAACACAATTTTACCCATGTGTGCACAATGTCACTTCCAATGAGAGAATGAATTCAATTCAATTCATTTCAATTCAATTCAATTCAATTCAATTCAATTCAAAGAAATTCAATTAAAAGAAATTCAAAGACATTCAAAGAAATTTAAATGTTATTATCAGGAGAGGGAAATATATAAATTAAGCAAATAATTAAAATAAAAAAGAAAGCACATAACCTAAAAATAAAGTTGTGTGATAAGATTACTTTTAAAATAAAAAAGTTTGATTTTAATAGGTTTAAACTGATTAAATAATAATCACCCATACTTAAAGGCATACAATGCAACTTTTTCATATTTTTAAATTATTTTCTTGAGCCAGTATGTTGCCCTTCACAGGGTTAATGAAACAACACTCAGACCCCTGCTGTCCTCTGTGGCCAGAATATTGCACTTGCAACTTCAGAGTGACAGGCCGCCACCTGTTAGACTTAATAAAGTGGAGCTGACACATGTGGCACTGCAGTCTGCATCCAGCATGTTTCCCGCATGTTTTAGATCGTGAACAGTGAACACAGCTCATTTGTTTGATTTAGACATGAATCGCACCTCTAGAAACTAATGAAGGTTGAGGAGACCTTTTACCTTTTAGATTAAGGTGTTAAAAAGTGAGAAGAGCTTCAGTTTTGGTTTCACTAAACGGACGTTAGGGGGTGCTAAAAGCAAGCCAAACTGCCTAGCATCCTTTTAAAATAAAAAGTACACAAATAGGCAATTATGTGTAGACGTACTAATGCATACAAAGTCAAATGCACTTAAATGCTAGTCACTAGAACTACGACAAATTACAATATAAATAGAAAATTGAATTTACTATGAACTGGTGTGTCTTATTCGTAGTAACTTTCACTTAAATGCATTTTCTGTTGTATTAGTAACTCTATCACATTGTCTCATGTATTTATTATTTTAAATGCAATCGGTTTGCATGCTTTTTTCAAGTCCAATTAACTACTCAGAATTTACAGTGTAATTCAACAGTTACAGCATTTTTTAGATGGCTTCACATCAACATCTTGCACCAAAATAGCTGTGTTTTACTTAAATAAACATACAAAATCTCAAACTAAAATGAATGTAGAAAAATGATCAATGCACCATTAAATTGAGTTTCTCTTCATTTTAGATTACTACCTAACTATTTGACTGTAGTTTTATTTTTAAAATCCAACTACAGAGACACGACCCAAAGTATGTGCTGATTTAAATGTGTACATGGTACAGTATGTATTATGCAAAGTCATGTTTATACTCACATCATGTGTAATGTAATTTGTGAGATGGAGACATTTCTTTGTCCATGAAGTGATATCGTATAGCTGGAAATCACACAAAGAAAACACGCATGAACACAGAAATGTTAATGTTCTAAATGAAAACTCTAACAGAAAAAAGCTTTCTGCTCTTAAAGAGTTAAAATCATTACATACTTTTTTAGAAATCTCATGAAAGAAGGACTGGATGAAGCTTTAAATTGAAATTTTCAACCAGCAGCTCAGATTTAGAGCAGGTCTAATTGCGTACCTGCAGGTGTTCGCTGTTGCACAACTTTGTGCAGAGATGTCTTGGTTTGTTTCCACAACGGAAACACTAGTGAGTAAAGGAGCATTTGTTGTTCCTGCAAAAGAGAACAAAAATTACTAAAAGAACTAAATGAGTAGTATTTGTGTTGTTTTTGTGCGTGTCGAGTTTGGATTCGGCAGGAAGCGGGTGGGCCAGCTTTGTTTGTGGAGTTACCCTTTGCACTTAGGCTCCGTTGTCTGCGTGGTACTGGCGGCTGCCCCTGAGGGAAACGATTGGTGGTTCCTGCCCCTTCTGGGTCTGTGGAGACAGGCCTTTTGGACTTGGAAAAGTACATGGGTGCGGATGTGTGACTGAGGCGATTTCTGTTGTGTCCGTCTTTGTCCATTGGCCTGGACTTTGCCTTCTTAATAATGGTGCCTGGTGTGGGAACCAGACTACTTAAACCTAAAGAGGACAGATGATTTATCACAACAGATGGCCCACACACTCAATAAAAGAAGAAAAGAGCTCAGACTAGCAGATTATCTTTACCAGGTGTGGTTTGGTTGTTATTCAGCGTTGAAGCAGTTGCTGACTGGTTGTTTAGAGCTGTGGTTGAACAGCATGCTGCAAGAGTTTAGAGGTAAAAACAGAATATTATCACATCTGGTTTAAATTATACATTTAAATAATTTTATCCTCATTAAACTGAGTAATTCATGAACTTTCCAACCCAATCCTAAAGAGAAGTTAGACTCTACTCACCTGGTGAAGGTGTGGTAGAGAGTGGGGTGTATGGACTCCTGCGGGGGGATCCCAGAGCGGCTCTTGACCTGCAACAGGTTACACAAAACGATCCACTTGAATTAATTTAAAGATGTTGGAGTTTATAAGAAAACCTAAAGAACAAGACAGAGAAAAGCCATGAAAATATAAAGTTGGAAAAACAGAGTACCATTTGCAGTCAGGAGGACAGACAATGACAGTGGCAGAGAAGATGGGCATCCAAGAGATGTAAAGAACACAGGAAGGAACAAAGCTACAGGACAGATTTGGTAGGATTATTGAAACGTCAGAAGTCACTGCTGTAGAGTGTTTTTACAACCAAACAACACATACCCATCTTTCTCTGTGACTTCTCCTCTGTGGTGAAGTGTGAGGACATAAAGCACAGACATTGAAATGACGCTGTGGACAAACACAAGGCAGGACATTAACATCATTCATATTTCAGAGGTAACAGGTCGCACTCTCTCCTTAAAACCGTCTTCATACCTGAAGGCCATCACAATGACCAGAGCCAGGATGGCCCCTTGCATGAACCTCTGACTGATGCAGCCCTGATCCAGAGGTGAGCTCTGCAGCAGGACAATTACAGTCACATCTGTACATCCCACAGTCAACAAAACCTAAAAACACAGCAACACCACAGACCTTGCTCCCTGGTTTAACTGTCTTTTTCTTGAGTGGGCCACTTCCTGTTCTGCTAAAATAACTTCCTGATTGGCTAAACAGGCAAGAAAAACACAAGGAACGTACATGTTTTATCGTTGTTTTTACATATTTTAGATCTCATAATCAGATGGGGTTTTCATTTGTTTTCTCTTACCTCACAGTGCCTCCACTCACGGAGCTCTTCATGCTGTCAAGTCGACGCAGTTTGGCCAGTTTGCGACTCCATCGCTCCAGTTCGTCTATTCGAGTCTCCAGGTTGTCAGTCAGCTTGCAGAGCTCCTTCACAGCTCCGACATTCTCCATAAAGATTCGCTCCTTTGAAATCAAAACACTCAATCAATGCCATCAGACTTTAACAGCATAAAGAGATCAGAGCAGATGAGTGTGTGCGTTTACTACCTTATTGACAACTAACAAGTTGGGGATAGTTTCTCCATTGGCACACACCACATCACCCCCCTCCTTCACTGCTTCAGGTAAAATCTCTTGAACCTCTTGAGCAATCACACCTGCAGAGGTGGAAAAAGAACAACAAATAAGTGATAAAAATGGACTGAAACCATACCAGAGAGTTCAGAATCATACACAGAGTTGGGTCTGACTAAACAGAGGTTATTCATGCAGCTGTTACCAGT
This sequence comes from Nothobranchius furzeri, assembly GCF_043380555.1. NCBI lineage: Eukaryota > Metazoa > Chordata > Actinopteri > Cyprinodontiformes > Nothobranchiidae > Nothobranchius > Nothobranchius furzeri. The sequence continues at coordinate 65,467,205 of NC_091744.1, read as the reverse complement.
CTCTGCAGTGTCCTCTATGCCCACCGTGGCAGCAAACTCAGGCTTGTATTGGTAATGGACCAACCTCATCTGAGAAATTCGTTTTAAATTGTCCGTAGTGTTGACCTAATGACAGAATGAGGACATCTGTGAGAACACAGTGGATTTTAGACATAGAAATGTGGTAATAAGAATAGCCACTTTACCAAAGTTGTTTTGTCCATTTTCTTAAATATTGTTAAAATATAATCTGCAAATTTTTTTTATTTGATGTTCAAATAAAAGCAAAACTACCTCAAATGTTGAGTCAGAAATGTATGGTCTGCACTTGGTTTAAAGTTAAATTAAAGTCCTACTAGCTGTCACACACACTGGTTTGGTGGTTTAACCTCCCAATCCAACCCATCAATGCTGAGTGTTAACCGAGGAGGCAGTGAGTCCCACTGTTTTTTTTTAAAGTCTTTGGTATGACCTGACCAGGTCATGTGATTTCAAAGTCCCAGGGCGGACACTCATAACTCTAGATCACTGAGGTGGTTGTGTTTGTTTCTCTAAAAAAAATTGGACTAAAAGTAAAACCCACAGTGAAAAGATGCTTTTATTCCAAGGAAATGGTTGATCGTTGTTCACTTTAACACTGTCACAGAAATACTTCAATAACTACCATGATTCAGTTGCTTAAATGTAACTTAATTTATATCTCAAAAAGCAAATAAATGTTACAGACAACACACAGGCCTGGACTGCTTGAAGCCACCCTCGTGGTGGTCATTCAAAAAGGTAACTTGAAGTTTCAGAGTTTCACTTTTAATATCCTCTGCTTGGCCCTCCACTCAGTATATATGTATAAACAGCATAACGTGAGAATAATAATTGTAAAACGCCCAGCTAGAGTTGTGCATTCACAAATGCATCCAGCTGTAATCATCAAGTAGCGCAGGGCTATTCAAGTTCGGGCCTCGAGGGCCGGTATCCAGCATGTTTTAGTGGTTTCTCTGGTTCAACACACTAGATTCAGTGGTTGAGTCACCTGTGCAGCAGCTCATCAGGCTCAACAGAAGCCTGTTAATCACCTGCTGATTGAAATCAGGTGTGTTGAAGCAGGGTTAAAACTAAAACGTGCTGGATATCGGCCCTCGAGGCCCGGAATTGAATGGTTCTGAAGTAGGGAGCGGGGCTTAAGGTGTGTTGCATTTTTCTGCCTCTAGATGGTGTCCTCTGACAAAAAACTCCAGGTTTCTGCTGCAGGCCAAGTGAAGTGACAAAGATTAATATACTGAAACTACACTAATTACCTAACAAAACAAATTCCCAATTTGCCAAAAATGAAAGAAAATTGTCACGCAGTTTTTTCCCAACTGTTTAAAAATCATTGCTGTCTTGAAATGTTTATGAAGCTTCAAAAATCCTGTTAACGAGTGATGAAACAACAACATGAAGCATAGTTTCAGTGCACTGTTCCAAGTTTACAGATGACACAATTCAAAAACACACTCTTTAATGCTTGGACACACACACACACACACACACACACACACACACACACACACACACACACACACACACACACACACACACACACACACACACACACACACACACACACACACACACACACACACACACACACACATCCTGACCTCTTGGACATTTTCTTTTGCTCTGATGTCAGACGGATGGACCAGGGAGCCCATGACTTTCAGGTTGCCATGGACAACGAGGGCCTCGTCTGGACGGTCGGTGTTGATTCCGACTCTGCCGTGGTGGTACACCGAGTCTGGCAGCTGCCCTCGCTGCCACAGCACCTCGCTGTCACTTTCAAACTGGCCTGGATTGGATGCCTATGACACAGAACCAAAAAAGGAGCACAAAATCTGACTCAGATATTAAAACTTTATAGCAAAATTCAAATTCAATGTTTAAAGATATCAAAGTAGGCTTTTTTTCGCTTTCTTGACAAAAAAATCCTTTGAAAATTAATTTAATGATCATATCCCAAACTGACATCATCATCATAGCACATCATAGAAACCCTTTTCCATAGCTGTTTTGGTTTCTTCCTAACTTTGACACTGAGGTAATTCAGATTTATCATAAAAAAGATTAAATATTCTGAGCCTGAAAACAAGATTCCTTAACACATTTATGGTAATTATAACACCATCATCTTACAAAAAGCTTATGATCTCTAAACGTATACATCAAACGGTCTTAGAAATGACAGATTTGGATAGGATGAGATTATAAAAGGCAGACAGAGTAAAGTGTCACATTCACACAGGATATGATTGTTGTAGGAAGGGGACAGACATGGCCAGACGTTACCCTGACGATGATCCTCTCAGAGACATGAGCAGCCACAGTGTAGCTCTGACTGTGGGACTGTGCATGCAGCGCCACCACCAGCATGAAATACCTGCAGAGATGAAGTGATCAGGATTGTGAAGTTAGAACTTTGCAAAAGTTCTAAAGGTGAGCGAAAGTTTTTTTTCTGCATGTTTTTCACCTCTGGTCTGGATTTGGTTTGCCCTTCTTTCTCATGTTATTTGCTGTAGTCTCACTGAAGTGGAGTCTCCCCACTGTGACTTTTGTGACCTGCTCTGATGGCAATGTGACGCTGGGAGAAACAATGTTCATGATGACAAGATGACAAAAACGTGCTCGTTTCTGAGTTATTTGAAAAGCTTGGACTCACAGAACCGGCTTGAAGGGCCTTTTGCTGCGGTCGGACTGGGACTGCTCCACACTGATGGACTGATTCATAGCTTCCACCTGCCAATGAAACAACACCACTAAATACGTCCGAGAGATAAAAATCTCCACAGCCAGTCAAGACAGCTACATCTGTCTCTACACAACAAGTCTGGTATTATTTGGGGAAATACTTGAGATTTCTCGCTTTGGTGGTACATGGATTTTTGCTCTGTGCTCTGCTTTCATCCCACAAACTAAAAATATCTACATTGGATTCATTTGTGAATCTGAGAAGCCCCTTTCTAAAGTGTGAGCGTGTGCATGAATTGTGTGACCTGTTGGTTGTGTAAGTTATATTTGGTATAATTACACAATAAGTTCTGATCATTTTCTACTTTGTTTAGTTCATGCTTCTTTAAGGCCATGTCTTTCATAATTTTCCCCTCTTTGGTAATCTTCCTAAAATTTCTTTTTTTTTTCATCCATCCAACGTCTCCTTTTTGTTTTATTCTCCTGTTGGAGAGGGGGCAGTCATCCTTGCAACTCAGTGATGTACCTCCACGCTTTATGTGCTTCCTGTGGGGATTTCTGATCCTGGCAGCCATTACAAAATGCATCTCTATCTGTGAAGATGAATTTTGTTATACACTGAAGCTTGAGCCCATCTAACTTTTATTCTGATTCTGTTCTTGCGTATTTACAAAAATTAAATTCAAGCACTTTCAAGGTGTGTTTTAACGATTTTTCCATCACCTTATGTAGGCAATGATTGATGCACATATGAACAGCACCTGCAGGTTCAAAATGATTATTTTTCTTAAACCTTACAGTCACGGTTTCAAACAATATTAAAAGATTAAGTATTTTTAAATCCTTGAAAATGCCACATTAAAATTCAAGCACTTTCAAGGATTTAAAGCACCTATAAGTCAGCATATTATGTTTAGCTTTGTGATTAAAACAAATGGTCATGGCTCTCCCCAAAGGTCCCCACTATGTCATGCCTGCTCCGTAACGCAGAGCGCCACTGGTTGTGTAAGATCACATCTCCATAAAGCTTTCAGTTTTTGTAAAGTATCACAAGTTCCACAGCATTTCCACCACCAGCCCAAAAGATCAAACTAAACTTTGAAATGTGTGTGTGTGTGTGTGTGTGTGTGTGTGTGTGTGTGTGTGTGTGTGTGTGTGTGTGTGTGCAGCTTGTTTCCTTCACCTTTACTCCATGAAGTTTGAGGTAAAAGCAGTCGATGGGCTGCAGGCCTTCATTTGTCTTGATGTACTTGGGGTCTCCGAGCATTCCGACGTAGACGGTGACCTGGAAGTGGTTTTTCTTCTGGCACACAAACGCATCATCAGCCAAGGAGAAGTTGAAGCCTTTGTCAGCATCAACTCGGTAGGTTGGCATTGGGCTAAACATGGAAGACAACAGCAGAATAATGTAAAAGGAAAGATTAGCTCAGTTTTGTTATTTGTTTGCAGGTAAAATTATACAATTAACACAATTTAATAAAACTTTAGATGCTTAATTAGTCTGCTAACTGTTGGTCAATGACACCTTCATCATATTTTTGTGATATTATTTGTAAGGGTTACAGAGAACCGTAGAACCCTTAGAGATGACATTCTAAAAAACGTAGAGAATCATTTTTATTTTGGCGTTGCATGCTCAGATCTGCTCAACCAGGTGGTTTTGATAACATCTGAAAGGTCTTGTGAGTTCATTTTAACCTTCCTCCTTATCTATTTTGGCACTACAAAAAGCACAAGAAGGTGATTGCTAACTTTTTCCCTTCACCCTCTCCTCACGTTGTGTCTCTAAGCTGAAACCCTGCACACATTCACTCCCACGTACAGCTCACCACTGAGGAATTTTCTAGAACTCCGCAACTCATCTATTGCTTTTCCATTGCTGCTGCAGACTTTGTTGAATTACACATTTAGTTCAATTTAAACCCAAAATCAAATCCACCCACAGGTCTTTGCAGTTGGCATCATACAGCGGGGTCCACTTGTTCTGCTGGTGAGGTTGCCACTTGATGCACTGGTAGTTTGGGTCCAGGAAAGAGTTGTCCACATCCTGCATCAATCCTGTGGCATATCATTTGAATTAGCTGCTATTAAGGTGAGAAATAGTGGATGTAAAATTGATGTTTTCTTTTTCTTTTTACGTGTTAAACGTTAGTAAGAGCAGGTGAGGGTGAGGTGGAGAAGAAAAGAAAGATGCCTGCCTACCTGGTTCTTGTTTGATGATACCTGTGAGGATTTGGGAATTCAAGGTGCTGTTGGGAGAGTCAGAGTGCTTCCTCTTCTTAGCTTGATGAGCAGGGATGCTGCTGTGTGAGAAAACAGTCAAACGTCACCACTGGTGTTTTAGTAAAAAATGGACCACCCCCATCCCTGCACTTCTCCATGACTCACTCGTCTCCCTGAGGATGCTGCAGCAGCTGATGGAGCATCTGGGTCTGCTGCACATCTCCACTACCGCTCGTGGCAGGTCCAATCGGGTACTGTGATATCACGGGCTCCGGCTTCAGGTACATGTCCCGATGCATGCTGGGATAATGCCCATGAGGTGGGAGCGGTGGCGTCGGAGCCATGTGACACATGTTCTCTGGAGTCATGGTCCTGATCATGTGAGGATCTGGGAAAGAAAGGACAGAAATGTTGTCTCCTTTTCTTGTTCAGCAGTAATTTTGTCAGACATTTCATCTGAATTTATTTTTTGTTGTTTATCATTCAATTAACTCATTCAGGCACAACACTGCACAGTGAGGCAGTAGTCAAAAAGCTCCGGAGTAACCAGTGACTCCACCCCCTGGCCAATTGGCAACCAACAGGTCCAATGGCGAACCGGCTCAGCCCTTGGAACCACAATGGAGCAGGGACTGAAAATCAGAGGGAAAGCAGGGGGGGGGGGGGGGGGGGGAGATAACAAACCATGCTGTCGTAAAAAAAAACAGCTAGACTGAACCAAAGCTTCCCAAGTCACGTGGAGTAGGGCGGTTGGAAAAGGCCTAGGTTGTCATGGTCTGTGTCTGCCCCTTCCTCATGTGTCTCCTTGTGTCCTCCATTTGTTCTCTAGGTGCTCCTTTTGTGTCCTCTAGCACCCTCGTGTGTCATGTCTGCGTCTTCCTCATGTGTCTTCTGGTTTTCCCCATTTGCCCCTAGATCTCCAGCCTTCTAGGTTTCTCTTAAGTCATTTCCTTTAGTGACAGCCTTTCAGGATTTAGTATGTTTTTCCCATCAGTGTTTATTATTTTTCTTCCCCTCCCTTTGAATGGTAGTTAGGTTTCCTGTTATTTTGTATTAGGTTTTATTCTTAGGTCAAGTTAGTTTCTCCCCTGATTAGTCACTGCTTTCACATGGTCCTCCTCCCACACCCCACACACCTGCAGCTCATCTCCCTCTCATCTTCCCTGTGTATTTAAGCCCTGTCTTGTCTTTGTCTTGTGTCGGTCCATTGTTGTTTGTAGTTCTGTCAGTTTCGTCCCTCTGTGTTTATTCCAGAGTTTTTGATCCCCAGATATTTATCTGGTTTTTGGATTTTTGGCTTCCAGCTTGGATATACTTGGTTTTTGGCTCACCTTAAAATAAAGGACTTTTACTTAATCATCATCCCTGCCTCGTGTCATCCTGGGTACTGCATCTTGGGACCACCAACACCGTTTCATGACATAGGTAGTTTTCCGGGAGCAATACTAAGAGTAACACGGACAGGTGCAGCTCGGCCCGACCACTGCTCCCAAGGGCACTGATATGTATTTTCCTTCTACTTTCTCCCCTATTTTTACTCCCTGTTCCGGTGAGGTACCTGGCAAGGCATCATGACTCTGGCCACTGATTGACTAGGGGTGGACTAACTGGTTGCTCTGAAGTTTTGTTGCCTTCTGTTTCACTGCCTGCAGCCATTTCCTGGTTCAGTCTGACAAAAAGCCATAAAACTGAGCAAATTGTCCAGCAACACCACCATTTTTCAGCTGAGTGTTGTTTCTGAGGCGCATCCAAGTTACCTTACACTCTGATCACCTCGTGCTATTTTGTCATTAGTAAAAATCGCGCACCTCAATTGTCATTTGCTGTTTTTAAAAAAAATAAACAACAGAGAAGGGTCTCTTACCATTCACCTGTTGAGGAGAATATGGCTCTGAGCTGGAATCAGGTGGAGATTCTGGTAGAGTTCTGGAATAAATGACACCATAACGCATGTTACACCTTTAAACTCACGATGTGTTCCACTGTTGTCTAAAGCTTTTACAAGGAAACTTGCACTCAACTGCATCACATCTTCACTTGGAGATCTAATTTGACTCTCTTTGTTATTAGTTCTTCTCTCCTGTTTCTCAGCTTTTGGTTTTTATATTAATTACGTGACAAACCTGCAGCAGGATTGTGTCCTTTTTTGCTCTATTCTAGGCAGTAATCTGTGCCACAACTTAACATCTATGGCTGCGTTATTAACAATTTTATTTTATATAATTTAGAAAAAAACATTCACAAGTAATCATCTACCTACAGTACTCCTCACCCTGGAGCGTAGTGGCCCCTGTGTTCAGGCTTGATGTGAGCCTGTTGCTGCTGTTGCCCCAGACAGGGGTAGCCGTGTCGGAGGCTCACAGCTGGACCCTGGGGGTAGATGTTCTGACAGCTGGAGGGCCCAGGAGGGGGCGCTCCTTGGCGTAATGGGATAGGGGGGCTCACACCACAAGCCAATCCTCCAGAGGAAGACACTCCTGCCTGTGGAGATGAGTAATTTGGTCCCGGGGTGCTGTGGACCTCTGTGAAACAGCTGTTAAGAAAAAAAAATGGATTAGGTTTATCAGAAACAACAAATTCCTTTGTAAGACATGATCTGGTTTGGTTGGCGTGGGTTGTTTTGACGTTTCTGTTAGTCTGGAGTCCCTACTGACATGTCAGTGCTATCGTCCTCCTTGCTGATGTACTCTTCCAGGATACTGGTGTCGATGTTGGCTGGCTCCAGAGAACTGGTAATATCATGACCTGTGGTGAAAGGAGGGTTGGAAAGGTGGGGGGGATGGAGAGCATCTGGGGATTAGCAACAGGAATCTGTCAGCAGCTCCACTCCGTAAAACAACGACCCGATTTCAACACAAACCGGTGTTGCAACAATTCCTTTGAAAGATTTATCTAATAGAATAACAACATTTGTTTAATGGATGTGTTTCAAACAATGACTGTGATTGGCTTACAGAGAATTTCAAGATGAAGGTTTCAGGAATCACTATTAGTCAAAAGGACACGGCCTTAATCACATGAAAGCAGGAATCACTCCAGCTGATGAATACTTTTGTTGCTGCAGCTGCATTTCCCTCATTTAGACAAATCAAACAAAAAAAAAGGTTAAGACATGAATCTTGCTTCTGTGTAAGAGCTATAAATAACCACTATCGTAGACAGCTCCATTAATTTTTCTGTTTTAAGAAGCTGAGTTTATTGATTCCTGACGGGAATGATAAGCAGCCTTATTTTAGAAACCTACTGTCACTAGTTTTGAGTGACTCGTTTGTTTAGATTGATAGAAAAATATGTGTAGAATTTTTAACGTCTGGATGCACTGGAAGGGCTTTTGTTGATATTTACTCTATTTACACAGAATTCCACATAAAGATCCACTCCTCGGGTAACTTTCTGCAGCAGGTGGTACTTATTCATTACTTTTAAATATAAGCACTTCTCAAAGTAGCTTAAATCTCCTTTTGGGCAAATTATTTAAATGAGACGTTTCTAAACTTTTATCCTTCCTAAAATTCTCAGAGGTAACTTTCAGATCCCCATTTCTCATTTTCAGCCTTTGATAAGCAAAGCCGCCCAAATCCCAAACATATGACCCCACTTAATCTTTAAAACGCAGACACACAAAACATGCACCTGCTTATATAAAAAAGCACACTCTGAACATTTAGCAAACATATTTCTAAAGATGCCTGATGTTGGAAACGTGATGAGAGAGAATCAGAGGAAAGGAAAAGCAAAAAGAGAAGAGAGTAAAGACTTGGGCAGGCAACCCCAGTTTTTCAGCCACCCCAACACACACACACACACACACACACGCGCGCGCACTTATTCACTCACCCTCTGATAGATTAGGAAGCTGGGAATGTGAGGAATTTAAGTGTTAGGGTTTGAAACTATTTCACCTTTTCCCCCTTTTTTAAATAATCTGCCAACTGCCACTAGAGACCAAACCAAAATGTCACTCAGTTATCTGTTGCAGCTTCTCTTAAACTCCCCCAAAGATTTCTACTGTTTGCCATAAAAATGTTGAACGACATGATCTCACAAATATTTAGCAGACAGTTCTCAGAGGATGGCTGAATAAACATCACAAACCAAAAGCCCCCATCCCAGCCCAATTAAATGAGATTTACTGTTTAACGTGATATTCTCCTGTTGCTATGTGGATGGATAAAAAAAACATCTCCCTTTACAGATAATGAACAGCTGGGTAATGTCTCCTGATGCGTGGCAGTGCAAGAGAAACAAAAAAGAAAAAGGCAGGATGGTTTTGCTTAAATAAGATCCAGATGTGCACCCCACCCAAAGAGGTAGTAAATTAAAGCTGGCAGGCCAGATAAGAGAAAACAGAGAGATATGGTGAAGAGAGGAGGGAAGATGGATGGGGGCTGAGGAGAAAAAGGCAGAATAAAAGTTAGACAGCTGAGGATAGAAAGACAAAGAAACAGAGACTTTGACTACTCTGTGTCCAACAGAGTTCTGAGTGGCACATGTAGGCTTCATAAACATGCTGAAGTCCTGTAAACTCATAACTGGATACCACCATTCAGCCAGAGCAGTTAAAATCTTTAGCAGAAAGTTGATTTGGGATTTATTAAAGGCACACTGATATAATTTTCAGAAACTAAATTAGCTATATTTGTTCATAGACGCAATCATTTAGGATAAAATCAGCATCAGGGACTTAAGAAATTGCTGACCCAGCATGCCACATCCAAAACAACCAACAAAAATGAATATTTATCACCCAATGGGAGAGCTAAAACATGACGTGTTAGTAATTCACAACACAAACTCTAAAACTATCCAAACAGCGCGCCAGATCTAAGCACAGCGTTATTTTTAAGATTTGCCCAAAAATGAGCAAAACTCCGCGATTTCTTAACATCGTGATCTTAGTTGAAAACTCTAAAGCAACTGGTGGTATGTATTCTTGATATCATTTAGGTGTGTAACACTCGTTTAATACATTTGCAGTGGTCTCTAATTGGAATGAAAGTCTGGCAAGTCCCATTTGGGGGGCAAGAAACACTTGCATCCACCCCTCTGCTTTTCCTTCCCTATTTCTAGGAACTAGAAGTGGGTCACATCTCAGCTGAGCTTCAGACGGCAGGATTTGGAATATTTTTTCATGATATTTGGACATTTCTTCTAAGATTGGATAACAGCAACACAACTCTACCACTGACTTGCAGCATTGATGTTTTATCTCCACAAATAACACAAGTCTGAGGAGTTCTGCTGTGTGGTGGTGCTGCTAATGCTGACGGTTAGCTTCTACTAGCCGAGACGTTCTCTGCTGTTTCCTGGACGCTAAACCAACAGCAGCCTTCCTCGTTGCAAGTCAAGATGGGTGAGTCCATGAATGTTAAGTGACGGTGTGGCGTAGATCTGTCAGGATCCTGAAGTTTCATCGTCTGTTTCCTGTCAGAAGCTAATGAAGCAGATATGTGTAGGAAGTTATTTTCATGTTCAACCTGAATAGAAATATTGATTTAAAAAAGGGGGTTTCAGTGTTCCACACATTTAAATCTGCAGGGAGACTTTATGAGAATTTGTTTGAAACAAGATAATGGACAAAAGCATTTAAACACAACAAAAACGGTCAAAAGCACTGAATTTCATATGAGATTTAAGTGTAGATGTGCTTTTTATTTTAGCTTTAGTTGTTTTAGTCCAAAGTTTCTCCCTATTTCTAATTATTAATCTCCAATTGATTTTTACCAACTTGCCATTTTTAGTCAATGACCTTTCTCAAGAGATTATTGCATATTTGATGCCAAGAGGTTTTCAGTTTAGTCTGTCTTTTAATTATTTATGTTTGTTTGAAGGACATTTAAATCTTCTAATTTCTAATAGTCCAACAATAATTTTAATACATTTGCTGTGAGATTATAATATTTGATTTAAGCACCATTAAACACAAACATTTAGGCTATTCTGTCTAACTGAAAGTGAATCAACGTAACTAAACCATAAAAAGTCAAATCTAGTTTAAAACAGACCAGTTATAGACCTTGATCTCTGTGTTTTCAGCAGAGGGGAGCTGGATCAAATGGTGACAGAAAATCCAAACGTGCATTAAAATCTAACTGGATTTGTTCTTTTTAGGGAGGTCTAAGATCATTGCATAAAGTTTTCACTCTAGCCCATAAATCACCTGCTGTTTATCAGACGCATAATCAGGTCACACTGTTTGTCTCTGAGATTATCTGGTGAGGAGGACAAACTAAAGGGCACACTCAACTTTTATGTGTGTTTATATAGTAGAAATCTGATCAGTTTGTTTTGGCGAAGATGAGGGGACCCACAAATCCAACGACTGTAACCTCTGGATCATCTGGATTCGTAGAGAACCGAATGTGTAGATTTATCTGTCCTCGATGTTTTTCTCTGTCCAGCTGTGCTCAGAGAGGAACAGTGAAATGATTGTCGATACACAGTTGCCTTTGGATAGATTAAGGGTTGCCAGTGGTGTGTGTGTGTGTGTGTTTGAGTGTGTGTGTGTGAGTGTGTGTGTGTATGTGTGTACATGCCTCTTTTTCAATAGCTTGTTTGTCACACAGAGGACGGACTGTGTGTGTTCCTATTAAACATGATTTGACTGATATCATTCAAGAAAACACACAGCTTTACCTTTCTCTGCGCAGAGCTCGTGTGGCTCAGGATCTTTGAGTTTGGCTTCACACAAATCATGTAATGGATCATGTCGTCGTCAGTTTCTAAAGTTAAAGTCCCATTAGCTGTCACACACGGGTGAAATTTGTTCTCTGCATTTGACCCATCCCCTGGGGAGCGAGGAGCTGCAGATACGGCCACGCTTGGGAACAATTTGGTGGTTTAACCCCCCAACCCAACCGCTTAATGCAGAGTGTCAAACGCAGGAGGCATTGAGTCCCATTTTTAAAGTCATTGGTATGACCTGACTGTGGATTTGTACCCATGATCTCCCGGTCTCAGGGCAAACACTCATACCACTAAGCCACTGAGCAGGATCTACAGCAGAGCTCTTAATCTTTAGCCTTGCAGACCGGGGGGTAATTGCACGCAACACAGAACGCAATATAGTGCATGACATAACATGAGATATCAAGAGAGTTTTTTATTCCTATACCAGATGATTCCCGGACCATTACAGGTCCTCGTGCCAATGGTTGAAGATTGAAATGTATTATTTAGTATCAGTTTAATTTAGTTTATCCCTGCAAAGATACTATTTAGGTTCCTTAACTAATGTTTTTCCTACAAAGTCACAGGACAAACATAAATGTTTCATTTGAGCAACATTTCTTTCTTCATGGATGATCTGGCATGTAAGGGTTAATAATTAATACCTTCAGTAAAAGTAAAAGTACCGTGGAACAAAGTCCAAACAATTATCAATCTCTTAAAAACCTGGCAGAACAGACTTCAGACACACATCACAATCAGCTTCATTATTACAATTAAATCAAAAGGACCGCTAGATGTATTCATTTTTAAAAAAATCACTGTTTTAACTGGCTTCCTTAATTGGACCAAACCCAAGTATGAATATGATCTAAGGTCATTAAACGTCTGCAAGCGTACATCTGAACTGATTTGGAAAATGCAGCTCAGTCAAAAAACACACTAAACTCAGGGCAAGAAGCAGAGGAGAATTTTTCTAACTTTGAGCATTACAGGTGAAAGTGCTGCATGTCACTACGATAAAAATATTAATAAGCAATCTGAACAAAATAGCTCATCTTCAACTAAAGAATCACAACTACAGAAGCAGAGCTGACAGAACAACAGATACCTGCACGGAGCCAAAGCATGATGGAGATCTCAAGATGACAACACCTGAAACAAAAGATGGAGAGGAGCAAATTCTGTCTATTCCTCACATGTTTCCCCACTCGGGCCGAAGGACTTTTCTCTGCAGACCTGAGAGCTGCAGATCAGTGTGACAAAGATGTGTGTATTATTTCTCACATTCCCAAGTGTGAATGCTATTGTGTATGTATGTGTGTGTATGTGAGAGTGGTTTAATAAGGATTATTTCCCAGTCATGAGAAAGGGCTGTACCAGGCCACCACACACAGCTCTTGTCGTGCACAAGCACTGGTAGCACCGGCGGACCTGGCTTTGGGAGATTACAGGAGCAACAAGCTGTTGGACTGGAGAGAAACACACTTATTTGAAGGCCGAGCTGTAAACAATCAAAGAAAAGTAACAGAAAAAAAGCCTTCAAAAGATTTCTGTGACCTGCACACAAACATCTCTCACTTTACCTGCGGATTAATCAGCTGAAGAGAGCAGTCCAGCAGAGCCTGGCTGCTCAGAAACAATGCATTCCTCTAACAAAAACAACTTGGCCATAAATCAGAGGAACCAGTTAAACCTTGTCTGATTCACACAGGTTTTCCATGATGGAACCACACCATCCATTATTCGCTGTGGGAGTATGGCTGCAGGAATTCTCATATCTGCTGATGGTGATTTAAACCACTGACACGCTTGCTGCTGCTCACCTGACTCACCTCAGAAGGTAATATCCCAAAATAGAAAAGTAGATTTCTAATAAGTCAGTAGGTAGATTCAATGATTTTTGCACATAAACTTAAAGGTGTGTAAAATTAGTTTAATCAATACGTTTGCACTGGTCTCTGGTAGGAATGGATGCCTTGCAAGTCGCACTCGGGGCAACAAAGCCCAGAAGTGCCTCCATCAGCACAGACAAGTCTGCTACAGTAGAGAGTGGCCCAACACAACACGTTTTGGAGTCTTATTTCCTGATATTTGGACATCTCACCTCGGATTGGATAAAACAACACGACTCTACCACTGAATTGCAACGTTGATGTTTTACCTCCACAAATAACACAAACTTGGAGGAACTTCTGCCACGTGGTAGTGCTGCTAATGCTAATGGCTAGCGTCTACTATTTGGGACGTTCTCTGATTACTGGACTTTAAACAAAAACAGCCTTTTCCGTTTTGAGTCAAGATAGAATCACATGGCTGTATGGCTGTATCCCAGTGTTTATGAAGCCAACATGGCTGAAGGATGATGTGTTTTAATTCTTTCTTTCTGCACTGGTCTTTGTTTCCCAGTGACTCAGAGAAGAGAATGTCAACTTTTTAAAGGGATTCTGGGTTCCTTTCTCCACTCCGGGTCTGCAGTATCTCACCTCCTCACCCCGCCTGCTCACTGTCACTCTAATGGAGCTGGAGCGAGAGGCCAAAGACCTGAAGAGAAACCCCAGTCTCACCTCATCGTGTTTTAACAGCCACCAGGGCTATGCCAGGAATCTACATTAACACATGCATATTTCACAAATCCCATTAAAGCAACCTTCCACCAGAGCTGAAATCCATCATGTGTCTGAAGGAATGAGTATTTTGTTCAGGAGGGGGTTGGAGGAATTCATGAACTGATTATTTATCATCTACTATATGAAAACATAACTTAAAGTCACTGACATAACGTTGATCTACCAACTAAGACCAGTTAAGATAAGGGGTAGAAATACAAGGAGAAAAGGTGCAGCCAGTGTGCACCTTCTCATGGACAAGTTGACATTTTGGTCCAAGTGGCTGAAATAAAGCCAGAGTAAGAACATCTCTCTAACTCCCAAAGCAAGAATGTAAACACTTTAAATTCCTGTGGAGGATCCTCTGACAGTCATGGATAGTTGTGTATGTTTAAGTGACTGTTTACCATAATAAAGTGTACTCACACTTCTTCTGACACACTTTATTACAAATAAGAACTCAGCATAATAAAATGGCTGTTCTTTGAGCTGCATGAGAAAATCGTTTAATTTGATTGTAATAACACCATATGTTTTATTCATTGTTTCACAATAAACTTGCAAGTGGCATCATATATCTGGATTTGAATGAGACTCCACCAAAAATACTTACTTTTACTGACCTGCGATATTTTTTAACAGAACTTTGCAGTTTATTCTGAATTCCTGCTTTTATTAGTAAAATTATATACTATTATATATATATATATATGTGTGTGTGTGTGTGTGTGTGTGTGTGTGTGTGTGTGTGTATGTATGTATGTATATGTAATTATAACGCCACCAATGTATATGAAAACACACAAACCAGCTTGTTTTAACTAGTTTGTTTAATTAGATAATCCTTAATTGGATCACTTTCCCTTAGTGAAGTCAACTAAAGTCGAGATGTTTCCATGATCAAATGAAATGGGGGTATTGAGCATAAAGTTAATGTGATAAATGAATAAATACATTCTTACCTTCAAAGAACCTCTGTAACGCTTCTGTTTCATCTACCACGTCCATCCTAGCGGGTCCCACATAAAAACTCCATCAAAGTCTCCCCTTTTCCGAACGAAACCAATTCGGATGGGGGAAACTTTCACATAAGCATGACGGATTTCAGATTTTATTGACCTTATCTTGTTTTTTTCTCACGGATTTCTCCCTCTGATTCCTCTTTCTGAAGCAAAATCAGCCACTCGAATGTGATGTGTCAAAGAATATTTGTTTAAAACTAAAATCAGCTAAAGCGCAGAGAAAAGACTAAAGACGCGTGTCAAAGCGTTCCTTGAGCCGCAACTTCACTCCACTTCTCCCAAACGTCATAATAAACTTCGTTTCCTCTCTCTCAACAAAGGAGAAGTGAGTAAATCGAAGATGAAACGCAAAAAAACGAGGAAATACACGTGCGTAAAACGTGTTTGGAGTAGACTCCGGGAGTGAAGCGCGCCGTGGTGGTTGCTGCCTCTCCCTCACACAGGATGTGGAGCAGCAGAGAGACGGAGGAGAGGAGCGGAGGCAGGTGAGGGATGATGAGTGCCCGCGCTGCTGCAGAAAAAGTCCCATCAGGACTCTGACTTCACCTTAGACTGTTTATTTAAGAATCGCACAACAGATGTCCGACTGTGTGCTGCTGAGTTTTCATAATTAATAATAATAATAAAAACATTTCATGAATAAAATATTCTATCCTAAATGTCAAATACCAAATATATCTACAGACTTAAGGTGTCGGTGTTGTTTAATGCTTCTAAAAACAAACATGATTCATGTTATTTAGCGTCCAACAGGTAGAAAACATATTGGATTTCTGCTTGCAGCTGCCTTAAGGAAGAAGTAAATCACTACAAATGCTGCACAAATGAAGAGCAGCGTGCACTAAATTGCTTTAGAAAGGACAAAGCTTCTTAATTCAGTCCCAAAGCAACAATAAAAACATATCAAATAAAACAACAAAATATTCAATGAAATAAATGAAACCAAATAGTTAAAAGCATATAGATGTAAAATTATGCTAAATAAAGGGATATTACATGGAAGATGTAAACAAAATATAAATAGATATGATATTAGACATAAAAACACTTATACGATCATAATGAGATTAAAAGTGTAGTAAAATATGCTAAATGTAAAAAATATGCCACAAAAACAATCCACAAACCACCCTTTGTACATTTATATATTTTGTCTCTGTTTCATCATTTTAAGATTTTTCTAATGATCTGACATTTGTCTGCCCTCATTCAGGGATTTTTTCCCCTCTGTGGTAACCCCATGATTTAAAACCTCTGTGGGATTCAAATTTTAAAGTTGTATTATGGAGAGGCTTTCCGAATGCCTTCAACCTAAACAACCATACAGCAACAGGAGGATCGTGTCAAAGCCTCCTGGCAGGAGGATCTAAAGAAATGATCCATTTCTCTCAAACCTTATCAGCTGCATCCAACGCCCCCTCTCTTCTTATAACAATGCCACTGTGTGCAGCCCCCACAGCCTGGACACCCACCCCCCTTCACCCACATGTGAGATGCTGTTGTGTTGTCCTGTCCCCCCCACACACACACAGCTGGAGCATCTCGCTGTCCACCCCTCCACCCCTCTGCTTTTCCTTCATTCAACCCTAACAACGTCTCTGTTCTTCCCACCACACTATGCAGATTGTTTGAGAGGACAAGTGAGAAAGAGAAACAGATAGGAGCTGCAGAGGACAATGAAACAGCTGGCTATGTCAGAGCAGTTCATTTTTGCTTTTCTGTATTTGTTATCTCATATAGCTGTGTGACTCTAGGCATGTAAGTGTGTGCTGTTGCCATGTGCATAATGAAATCAAATAAGAGTTTCCTACAATACTCATAATTTATGCATGAGTTTTTGTTTGTTCTCAAAAATATATATGTGTGTGTGTGTGTGTGTGTGTGTGTGTGTGTGTGTGTTAGCTATTTCACACGTTAAAAATGTGTGTTTAGTGTTTTATATCAATTTTTAGGACTAGGACCTGGCTGCAGACATCAGCTGGCGTATCACCGGAAAGAACTTTCAAGTGAGAACAAGATGGCGTGCCATTACTTCAACCGGAAAATCGACGAGCGGGGTTCCGGGAAGATGGCGTTCTGTTAGGACGTGCTGATGAGCTTGGATACTACAGCCCTTGAAAAATAACTGATATTAACTTAAAAGCTCTGTGAAAACTCATGATTCCTGTTCAAATGTAACCCACAAAATGATGAAGCCTAGGAAAACACAGCCTGCAAAGATTCCTTTTCAGTCAACGGAGAAGGAGGAGGAACACAGCTACGCTTCACCCATGGATGTTGCTAGCATAGGGAAGCGAGGCAGGGAAACGCCGGAAAAACCCTGAATGAGAAGAAGACTAAAGGTACGACTGAAGAGTGTAAAAATGAGATGACGTTAGACGCTATTTTAAAAGCCATTGACTCGCTTGGTAGACGTTTAGATGACCGCATGGAGGACATGCACTCACAAATGCATAGCACCAAGCTAACAGCTATTACTAAGACAGTGCAACTCAACTGGGAAGATCTAAAAGAATACAAAGATAAAGTCAAAGATCTGGAGAAACATGTGGAAACACTCAAAAAGAAAATTAAGACATAAAGAGTCGTCTTCTGGAATCAGAAAGGTACAGAAGAAGGTGGTCTCTGATTGGGAGGAAAGAAAAATCAAACGAAAACGTAAGAGAGGATATTGTCAAAATTCTGGGGAGAATTATGCCAGAAATGCTGCAGAAAATGGATGATGTAGTAGACGTGGTGCATAGGATGGGAAAACCCATGGAAGGAAAACATCGCCACATCATCATCCTCTTTGCAAAAAGACACATCAGAGACAACATCTGGAGGAGAACCAAAGCATTGTCAGTCTGCAAAGAGGAAGGAATCCGCTTTGCTGAGCATCTGACCCGGGAGGACTGGCAATCCAGGCAGGCGCTGTGGCCCAAAATTGACCAGCCTAGAAAGGAGGGGAAGACGGCGGGCTTCAGAGGTCAACACAGCTTCATCAACAGAAAACGGATAACAGGATAATGAACTACAAAGGTGAAAATGACATTTTGTTCGGAGCACTCAGAATAAGGGTAGAAAGGAGGCCTACAGGGCGTGGCTGGTCTGTGGGTCTCCGGAGGCAGCAGACAGGTACCGGATAGCCAAGCGGGGTGCAGCAGTGGCAGTTGCCGAGGCAAAATCTTGGGCGTGGGAGGAGATTGGTGAGGCCATGGAGAAAGACTATCGATCGGCTCCAAAGAGGTTCTGGCAAACTGTCCGGCGCCTCAGGAGAAGGAGGCAGCAACTTGCTCACACTGTTTACAGTGGGGATGGGGAGCTGCTGACTTCAACTGGGGTTATAGTCGGACAGTGGAAGGAATACTTTGAGGAGCTCCTCAATCCCACCTACGCATATTCCGAGGAGGAACCAGAGCCGGGAGACCTGGGGATGGACTGTCCAATCTGAGGGGCAGAAGTTGCTGAGGTAGTCAAACAACTACACAACGGCAGAGCCCCGGGGACGGATGAGATTCGTCCTGGGTATCTCAAGGCTATGGATGTTGTAGGGCTGTCGTGGTTGACACGTCTCTGCAACATTGCGTGTTCATCAGGGGCAGTTCCTGTGGGGAGGCAGACCGCGGTGGTGGTCCCCATCTTTAAGAAGGTTGACCTGAGGGTGTGTTCCATCTATAGGGGGATCACACTCCTCAGCCTCCCTGGAAAGGTCTACTCCAAGGTACTGGAGAGGCGGGTCCGATCGATAGTTGAATCTCAGATTGAGGAGGAGCAATGTGGTTTTCGTCCTGGCCGTGGAACTGTGGACCAGCTCTATACCCTTGCAAGGGTGATGGAGGGGGCATGGGAGTTTGCCCAACCAATCCACATGTGTTTTGTGGATTTGGAGAAGGCTTATGACCGTGTCCCCAGGGGCACCCTGTGGGGGACGCTCCAGCACTATGGTGTGGGTGGCTTTCTGTTAAGGGCCATTCAGTCCCTTTACCAGAGGAGCGTGAGTTTGGTCCGCATAGCCGGTAGTAAGTCGAACCTGTTCCCGGTGAGGGTTGGACTCCGCCAGGGCTGCCCTTTGTCACCGGTTCTGTTCATCACCTTTATGGACAGAATTTCTAGGCGCAGCCGTGGTGTAGAGTGTGTCGAGTTTGGTGGCAGGAGAATCTCGTCTCTGCTTTTTGCGGATGATGTGGTCCTCCTAGCTTCATCCAGCTCTGACCTTCAGCTCTTGCTGGGTAGGTTCGCGGCCGAGTGTGAAGCGGCTGGGATGAGGATCAGCACCTCCAAATCTGAGACCATGGATCTTGACCGGAAAAGGGTGGCTTGCCAACTCTGGGTCGGGAGAGAGGTCCTACCTCAAGTGGAGGAGTTTAAGTATCTTGGGGTCTTGTTCACGAGTGAGGGTAGGAGGGATCGGGAGATCGACAGGCGGATTGGTTCGGCGTCTGCAATGATGCGGACGCTGAGCCGATCTGTCGTGGTGAAGAGGGAGCTGAGCCAGAATAGGCTCTTGATTTACCGGTCGATCTACATCCCAATCCTCACCTATGGTCATGAGCTTTGGGTAATGACTGAAAAAACAAGATCGCGGATACAAGCGGCCGATATGAGTTTCCTCCATAGGGCGGCCAGGCTCAGCCTTAAGCCTGGTTTATGCTTCTCCATCAGCTCCGCAAGGGACAGACACGCACGGATTGACGGAAGCGTTTTGCTCTCATACTTCTCCGTCTCCTGGAGAGTGTTGCAAAGCAATTGTCCACCAGGACAACAGAGGGCGTAGCGCTGTTCTGTGGTATCCTGTCATGTATCGGTCCAAGATAATGTGTTTATATTGTGTTTTTTGTGTATATAAGAGACTTTTAACACGGACATATTTGTCTCTCCTTCTCCCACCTCTTCATGCGCTCCCCACCTCTAAACCCATGTTTCCTGTCATTTCGATCCACAAATAAAACGTTTGCTGCGCATCTTTTCACTCCTCCAGTCACGGGAGAATTAAACGTTCATATTTTTAGAGTTTTTTCGCAAGGTATTCTTCAAGCTTCTCCGTGTCTGCCGCTAGTTATCCTCGGCTCTCTTTGCAATGGCGGCGCTGTAAACAACAGCGGCGTCCTGAGCAATCACAAGCTTGCATAATCCGTCTCGTTCGACGGATGTTTAAAAAAGTGGGCTCGACTCCGTACATACTTGCGTGCCTGCCGGAGCCCTATGCAAGGACGGATAATGGCATTGTGTGTCTCCGCACTGACGCAGATGGAGAAGCATAAATCAGGCTTCAGAGATAGGGTGAGGAGCTCGGACATTCGGGAGGGACTCTGAGTAGAACCGCTGCTCCTCCGGATTGAAAGAAGTCAGTTGAGGTGGTTTGGGCATCTGGTCAGGATGCCTCCTGGACACCTCCCTGGGGAGGTGTTTCGGGCATGTCCTGCTGGCAGGAGGCCCCGGGTCGACCCAGGACACGTTGGTGAGGTTACATCTCTAATCTGGTCCGGGAACGCCTTGGGGTCCTGCCAGAGGAGCTGGTGGAGGTGGCCGGGGAGAGGACAGTCTGGAGCTCCCTAGTTGGGATGCTGCCCCCGCGACCCGGAGAAGCGGAGGAAGACGATGACGAGACAACAAAAATCTTAACAAAATTTTTCATACACAAATGCAGATATCTCAAAATTCCGCCTACCTGGAATAATCTCAAAAATGAAATTAAACTACTGTTGAGATCCTTAGGTAAAATGTCCACTCCCAATGCCATAAAACTTTTATGATTTCATTATAAATACTAATCTCTAACCTCTTTTTGGATGGGATACACAATAGACCTTGTTTGCTCTTTAACTTCCCCCTTGTAAAATTTTCATTTATATACACATACAATTTGTTTTTTCATGTTGTCTTACCTGTATCCCTTCATTTTCTGTTTTTGTTTTGTTGTTTTTTGGTTTATTGCCTTCTTATTATACCAAGTTGAATAATATCTACAAAATGCAAGTTGGCATGAACACAAACTTCGGAGCTACTCTGTAATGTCATTCTGTTTACGAATTTTGAAATGTAGTCGCTTTTGTTTGTTTTTCAAATGTTCAATAAAAGTTCATTTTAAAAAAATCGACGAGCGAAAGACCTCGGTTGGTCTTTTTTGGCGGTCGCTATGTTGTTTTTTGTGGGGCTTTTTCACTCGGTGGGTTTCAAAGAGGAAAAGTAAGGATGAAATTAACTAATGTTTGTAACCGTTCTTCAATTTAGGCACTATAGCATTTAAATCTTTACCAGAGAATTATTGCAAAGCAAGAGTGTAATTGTATCAATATTAACACACAATCTTAAAACTAATGCAGGGAGTTCACAAGCTAACACAAAAGCTACATCAATAAAGCAATCAGCAATTGTAGCTTAGCTTTAACTTAGCTGTTTGATTTTTCTGGTCTCCCTGTTTGTTAAAACAGTTAAAGTAATAATATTAACTTTATATATAATTGAGATATGATATAAAGACCACGATTTCTAATACTGACTTGACTGAAATGTTACTAATATCTTTTTTTTAATTAAAAAGCTTAGATTTTCAGAAATTTGTAAGTGGTTTCAATCACCAGTTTTCATACGAGGCTGAAGTTAGCTTCCGATTCCAGCTTCCTAGTCGAGAAATGTCTAAAGGGCTAATACACCCAGTTTTTCTCTGCTCTGACCATATTTAATCTGCTCTAGCTCAAAAACTACAACACTTACACTCTTCAAACCTGTTCTAGATTATTCTAGGCTCGTAGCAGAATGCATAAAACATAGTTTGAGAATTGTTAAACCTTTCTCTGATTTGTGAAACTTCAAAAAAGACAGATTAATGCATTTTTTAAGTATCTGATCCACACTAGAACTGGCCCTGTGCAGAAAGTACAACACCCACACTGTTATAACCTGTTCTAGATTATTCTGGGCTCGTAGCAGAATGCATAAAACATAGTTTGTGATTTGTGAAACCTTTCTCTGATTTGTGAAACTTCAAAAAATACAGATTTATAAATTTATTTTTCAGCATCTGGCCCACACTGGAACGGGTCCTGTGCACCCACAAATGTATTATTTTTTCTAGACAAGCTTAGCTTTCAATATCTCTAAATATTTTTAAGTTATTGTGTGTGGTATTGTGCTGGGTCATTCAACTGTGGTTGCACAAATCAGGTGTCCTGCAACAGGTACAATAACTTTTAAATAGTAGCCGCTTCTCTAATTATTGCCTCTCTCCTTCTGATTCTGTTTCAGAATAATCTTAACCTTATAAAAAAATAGATATTTTTTCGACTGACTGCTTTGATCGGGTATTGTTTATGTAAATATTACCGGATTTAAACACATTTAACTGCAAATCATTCAGGAGTTAGAAGCCTTAAATATAGATCTAAAATGAATATTGGACTTCTTCAAGTGACGCTGACAAAACTCCTTACATGTGCTTGTATTCTTCATTTGCTAATAAGATGTATTTTTATCTATATTACAGGACAATCGAGGCTTTGAAAAATGGAACCCAGGCAGTGATTTCAGATGGTGAAATCAAGGTAATGTTTAGTTATAATAAATAAAGATTCTAAAATTGGACATAGGATAATTAAATCCCTTGTTTTCTGTGGAAATGCTGCTTATTTTTAACTCTTGTCCCTACTCAGACTTTGCAGGATCTCTGCAGCGGTAGAGTGAAGTCTGGCCACATGTATCTGTGGCACAATCCAGGTGTCTCGCTTAAATTAAAGCAAAGACTAAAGCCACTGATGTTCCACTTTGCTGATGAAAAGGTAAATGTATACTGACTTACAATAAGCTGCATCAAATTTATTTATCTCAATGCATGGCCAGTGGGCCACTTGGGTCCAATATTTATTTATTTGTTTGTTTGTTTATCAACAAACAAAACATTCCTCTCTGCATTAGGCAACATTTATTTACGGTATACATATACACATACCGGTATATATACTGTAAATAAATGTTGTCTAATGCTGAGAGGAATGTTTTGTTCATTTTCATGTAAACATGTTTTATAGGTTGACGAGCTGACAGAGCGGATTGGTTCATGATCTGGAATAGATAAACTAATAATGAAGGGAGAGTTCCAGTTTCTGGACTTGGTGTTTGATGTCCTTGTTCCAGAGGTATAAAGCCGTCTTCAGCAGTGATTGGTAGGCAAGTTACTTTTCAAAAACATTTGACAGTGTATGAATTAATCCTTGTGTGCATGTTTTTCAGGTGACAATCAAATGGTTGGAAAAATGGGAGGGGATGAATCGATATGCAGCTGAGAAAGCCATGCTTCAGCGAATTCATTTCTACCCAAAATTCAATTCAATTCAATTCAAAAATACTTTATTAATCCCAGAGGGAAATTGATTAAAATAAAATGGTTGTGATATTGTTTCTTTTGTTTTATTGTCTTTCACTCAAAATAATACAGAACTACTAACTAGCTACATAGTTATCAGCTGTAGTAGTTAAATTCTGTTGCAATGAGCTGCTATGATACACATATAGGATAGTGTTATGGATATTTAGTAACACATTTTTGTTGCTGGTGAGAGAGGAGTGTTGCTGAAATGTTTTTCACTGCTTCTGGGAGTCCTGTACTTTAGCAATTGGTGCAGGTCAAAAGTTCATCTTGGGCTTAACAATAAAACAGAATATTAAGCAAGTACTATTTTGTTTGCACATCTTGAAAAGTCTTAGTTTAATGTGTTCTCATTTTTTCCATTTATGTTTTTTATTCACTTTACAGCCTTTTATTGTTGTAATGATTATATATATATATATATATATATATATATATATATATATATATATATATATATATATATATATATGTGTGTGCTACTGCCATAAAAATTCCCTGTCTGAAGGACAGAGGGATTTACTGTTCAATTTTCATGCAACGTAGGTAACAACGTTATTTAAAAGTTCGCCAGTCAAAATTTGAAGAGAAAAAAAATCCGAAATAAAAAAGCTTTTCCCAGTAAGTTTTTTTTAACTACTTCCTGCGAAAGTAATGACTTCTGGTTAAGGTAATGACCCACCGTATGGTATGGTTTTTCTCATCAAATCCAAACTACTTCCGGCAAAGGTAATGACTTCCAGCGAAGGTAATGACCCGATGTCTTGTTTTTCTGGTTACGTCATTTCCGTTCATGGCAAAGAAGACGCCAGCTAATGTCTGCAGCTAGATGCTTGTGATTTTTAGAGCTTTACTATTCAGACAAACCTTGGTCTTTATTTAAAAGTAGAGCACTTTGTAATTTTTCAACATCTATGGTGTTTATTCCTTCGTGTGCCTAATCACAACTATAGCTACAATGCTTTGTGTTCAAATCTACATTCATCACATCAATGTTTCTTGTGAATATAAAGATATATACATGTAAATATAAGTTGACTGTCTATAATTCAAGTGTTTAGACCATCTTCCACTTAGTCCTGCTACTGCAAATTTTGAGCGAAGAAGAAGAAGAAGAGGAAGAAGAAGAAGAGGAAGAAGAAATTGTTTTTGAGCAGCTAATTAAAACAAACAAATAAGAAACAATAACACAGATGATGTCCTTAAGGGACATTTACCTAACACCACCGTAATTGAGATACTATTAAATGGCTATTATCGGGCTTTGGTTAACACTATTGTAGGTTAACAGGGAGGGCAAGATGGCGGAAGGAGCAGTCGTTCTGTTAGGAGCTCCGGTAGCAACCTCAAAGAATGGACTAATTTAAGAACTATTATCACTTACTGATTAATGAAAAATCTCACCGGAAATATAAAACTACCCTCTACAACTAGAAGAACCAGTATTAACTAAACAAGAGTGGGTGAGGCCATACATGAAACAAGAAGAAATGAATAAAGCTAACAGTAAAGCTCACAAAGCCCTACTTACTCACGGCTACCTTGGTTCGGAGAATATGGACACCAACTCAAGAGGTAATAAAAACCCACTTTCATCACCCTGCAAACCCACAACGTCACACAAAAAACAAAAAGGAGAAAAATAAACCAACTCTAATGTATCCAACAGTGCGCTACTAGCCGCCATTGAAGGTCGACAAAAAAATGATGGAAAGCTTTGACACTGACCTTAAACAAAATACACTCTCCATCTCTAACATTGCCAAAGCGGTTGAATTTAACAGCGCTGAAATTCAAGACTGTAAAGAGAAAAATAAGCAGATGGAAAAGCAAATGACTCAGCTGAAACCCACAAATTGTTAACCAAAAATGTTGACAACTTGGTAAACAAAGCTTCAAACCTTGACCGATACCAAAGAAAATGGAACCTACGGCTCAAAGGGTTAAAAGAGGACAAAGAGGAAGACACAAGACAAAGTGTATCGAACATCATTAAAAAGATACAACTCAGCTGGAAGGAGAAGGTTGACATAATTGTGGATTCTGTTCACCGTATCGGCCCCAAAAACCCTGGTCACCCAAGACAAGCCATCATACAATTCACCAGCCGTGTCTACAGAGATGAAATTTGGAGATCCACTAAACAATATCCCACCTGCAGAGAGCTCAACATCCGATTCACCGAGGACCTCACCAAGGAGGACCGTGAAGCACGTATGGCCTAGGGTGGAACAAGCGAGAAAAGCAGGACTGAAAACCACCTTTAAAGGTCCATATGCCTTCATCAATGGACAGCGTGTTACACCCTAGCCAGTTTAACATAAACATATGTAAGTGAAAATGAGACCACATATGATTATTTACATATACGTCTACGTAGTTGTATGAAGATACAGATCCGCAAAATGTTATAAATGTTGTACACTCAGATTACCGTTTTGCTTTAGGTCAACTCATCCTATATTGTTCTTTTTTGTTCATTATATGGTTATTATAAACAGCGAACTTTCGTTAATCTCTTTCGATGCTAGAGGGTTGAGAGATATTACTAAAAGGAAAAGCCTTTTCTTGTTCTGCAAAGGGAAAAATGCAGCGTTTACCTTTTTACAAGAATCTCATTCTACACATGAAGACAGCAACTTTTGGACTAATAAACGGTTCTTCAAGGTCAGCTGGGGTTGCCATCCTGTTGAAAAACTTTCGAGGTAAAATTACTTCTATTGAGAATGATGTTGTTGGCCATTGGTTAATTCTTACCATAAACATAGAAAATTCAATGTTTATTCTAGTAAATATATATGGATATAATACCTTAACTCAAAATAAAATATTACTGGAAGAAATAGGTTTACTGTTAGACCATCTAAAAGCCAAACACTCCACCAATGATGTCCGTATTGGAGGAGATTTCAACCTTGTTCAGGATGAATTTCTGGATAGATGGCCATCCAAATTTGAGACAAGCTACCCAAATCCATTATTTACCAACTTCTGTTTGAACATAATTTTATGGATATATGGAGACACCTTAACCTTAACTCAGAAATTCTCATGGTTTAATTCAACTAATATATCAAGGATCGACCATTGGCTTATTACTAATGACTAAATTTTATTGTATGACTTCATCTCTGATATATCTGCTGCCCCACTAACGGACCATTACCTTATATCACTTAAAATTAAACCGAAAAACAACACTTATAGAATAAACAAATATTGGAAATTTATCTCTTGCCTTCTCCAAAATGACCATTACTGTAAAAAAAATAAAGTCACTTATTACAAACATTGTAAACTCAAAAGAGTTAAACAGTCCAACCACTAAATGGAATTTTTTAAAATACAAAATCAGACAACTTTCCATTTCATTTAGTAAGCAATTCAAAAACGATCTTCAGGTTTTAGAAGTAGACATCAAACAAAAATTAAACTTATATTGCAATAAACCTAATCCATCTGAAATAGACAAGCTAAATGTTCTAACCCTTCAAATAAAGTTGGATAACATGTACATACAAAAAACTAAAGGAGCCTTCATTAGATCGAGAGCCAAATGGATTGAGGAAGGTGAGAAAAACACTGCTTATTTCTGTAACCTAGAAAAAAGAAGACAACAAAAGAAATTCTATAAACTCTTTACTAATAAACAATGTTGAATCCACCGATGAAAAATTAATAGGACAAGAAATATTCAACTTTTACCAAAATGTACATACTTCCAAATTTTCAGCCCCTAATTCTCATGCTTTTCTAAACCATATTGATTCCTTCATCCCTAAAATAGATGACTCCTTCCAAAATACATGTGAAAAGGAAATTACGATGAGCGAACTAGATAAGGCAATCAAAAGATAAGCGATTGATAAAGCACCTGGCCCAAGATGGCCTTACAGGCAACTTCTACCATCACTTCTGGGAGGATATAAAACCTTTACTCTTTGAAGTTTTTTCGGAAATCTTTAATAATTCTACTCTTCCACCCACGATGAGACAAGGCATCATCATATCTATCCCCAAACCAGGCAAAGACCTCAAAATTATTGAAAACAGACGACCCATCACACTTTGAAATTCGGACTATAAATTGCTTACTTACATATTTACCTTATGCCTCCAGTCAGGAATTTCAGAAATTGTCAGTGAATCACAATCTGGTTTTCTAAAAGGCAGGCCGATCCATAACAACATTAGATTGGTGATGGACATAATTGAATACAAAGATCTGATTACTGACAACGGATTCATACTTTTCTTAGACTTTTACAAAGTCTTTGACTCTGTAGAACATCAGTTCATCTTCTTAGTCTTAGAACGCCTGGGGTTTGGTAACAACTTTATCAACTTAATCAAAGGCCTATATGACAACATAAACAGCTGTGTCATCCTACCAAAAAACACCACCCCTACATTTAATATTAATGTTGGAATCCCACAAGGTTGCCCAACCTCACCATACCTCTTCATTCTGGTTACCGAAATGTTGGCATTGTATTTAAAAAATTATGATAACATTGCGAAATTAAATGTTCTAGGCACTGATCTAATTATAAGTCAACTTGCAGATGACACCACTCTTTTTTTAAAGGATTCTAAACAAATTTCTGTAGCCATCCAAAAGAGTCAACTCTTCTCTGATGCTTCAGGTCTGAACCTAAATCTAAAAAAATGTGAACTTCTAGCCATTCATGACACACTGTTAAAAGAAATACATAATATCCCTATAAAATCTGAGATTAAATATCTAGGAGTGACCATTAACAAAAACCCTAAACTTAATCCAGTCTTAAACTTTGAAAATAAACTTAAAGAAGGAAATTCTAAACTTAACCTGTTGCTCCAACATGATCTTTCTATTCTAGGTCGTATCTATCTCACCAAAATGGAATGTTTATCAAGATAAGTTTACCCAACCTGTAACCTTGCCTTACCAAACTACCTAATTAAAAAAAATAAATCAAACAAACTTTAACTTTATTTGGAGAAACAAACCACACTACCTTAAAAAGGCCCATATGACTAAAGAAATAAAAGATGGAGGTTTAAAGGTCATTGACTTTGAATGTCTTAATGGCACCCTAAAGATTAACTGGTTAAATTTTTGGTTCAATCACCCAGACGTCTTTTGGCATAGTATCCCCAATTACATCTTTAACAAAATTGGTGGCTTAAAAATTCTTCTCCTAACTGACTACAATATAAACAAACTCCCCATTAAACTTTCAGAGTTCCATAAACAAATTTTACTGTATTGGAAAATTATATAATACTACATAGTACAAATAATAATAATAATAGTACATAACTACTCACCACACTCGTCTCGTCTCGTCTCGTCTCGTCTCGTCTTCCTCCGCTTATCCGGGTCCGGGTCGCGGGGGCAGCATACCAACTAGGGAGCTCCAGGCCGTCCTCTCCCCGGCCTTGTCCACCAGCTCCTCCGGCAGGACCCCAAGGCGTTCCCGGACCAGATTGGAGATGTAACCTCTCCAACGTGTCCTGGGTCGACCCGGGGGCCTTCTGCCGGCAGGACATGCCCGAAACACCTCCCCGGGGAGGCGTCCAGGAGGCATCCTGACCAGATGCCCAAACCACCTCAACTGGCTCCTTTCGATCCGGAGGAGCAGCGGTTCTACTCCGAGTCCCTCCCGAATGTCCGAGCTCCTCACCCTATCTCTAAGGCTGAGCCCGGCCACCCTACGGAGGAAACTCATTTCGGCCGCTTATATCCGCGATCTCGTTCTTTCGGTCATTACCCAAAGCTCATGACCATAGGTGAGGATTGGGACGTAGATCGACCGGTAAATCGAGAGCCTGGCTTTCTGGCTCAGCTCCCTCTTCCCCACGACAGATCGGCTCAGCGTCCGCATCACTGCAGACGCCGAACCAATCCGCCTGTCGATCTCCCGATCCCTCCTACCCTCACTCGTGAACAAGACCCCGAGATACTTAAACTCCTCCACTTGAGGTAGGACCTCTCCCCCGACCTGGAGGTGGCAAGCCACCCTTTTCCGGTCGAGAACCATGGTCTCAGATTTGGAGGTGCTGATCCTCATCCCAGCCGCTTCACATTCGGCCGCGAACCTACCCAGCAAGAGCTGAAGGTCAGAGCTGGATGAAGCTAGGAGGACCACATCATCCGCAAAAAGCAGAGACGAGATTCTCCTGCCACCAAACTCGACACACTCCACACCACGGCTGCGTCTAGAAATTCTGTCCATAAAAGTGATGAACAGAACCGGTGACAAAGGGCAGCCCTGGCGGAGTCCAACCCTCACTGGGAACAGGTCCGACTTACTACCGGCTATGCGGACCAAACTCACGCTCCTCTGGTAAAGGGACTGAATGGCCCTTAACAGAAAGCCACCCACCCCATACTCCTGGAGTGTCCCCCACAGGGTGCCCCTGGGGACACGGTCATAAGCCTTCTCCAAATCCACAAAACACATGTGGATTGGTTGGGCAAACTCCCATGCCCCCTCCATCACCCTTGCAAGGGTATAGAGCTGGTCCACAGTTCCACGGCCAGGACGAAAACCACATTGCTCCTCCTCTATCTGAGATTCAACTATCGATCGGACCCTCCTCTCCAGTACCTTGGAGTAGACCTTTCCAGGGAGGCTGAGGAGTGTGATCCCCCTATAGTTGGAACACACCCTCAGGTCACCCTTCTTAAAGATGGGGACCACCACCCCGGTCTGCCACTCCCTAGGAACTGCCCCCGATGACCACGCAATGTTGTAGAGACGTGTCAACCATGACAGCCCTACAACATCCATAGCCTTGAGATACCCAGGACGAACCTCATCCGCCCCCGGGGCTCCGCCGCTGTGTAGTTGTTTGACTACCTCAGCAACTTCTGCCCCCGAGATCGGACAGTGCATCCCCAGGCCTCCCAGCTCTGGTTCCTCCTCGGAATGCGCATTGGTGGGATTGAGGAGCTCCTCAAAGTATTCCTTCCACCGTCCGACTATAGC
Source organism: Nothobranchius furzeri (assembly GCF_043380555.1). Classification (NCBI taxonomy): domain Eukaryota; kingdom Metazoa; phylum Chordata; class Actinopteri; order Cyprinodontiformes; family Nothobranchiidae; genus Nothobranchius; species Nothobranchius furzeri. The sequence goes on along the minus strand of NC_091744.1, from coordinate 65,436,658 downwards.
CTCAGTTGACGTCAGCAGCTCCCCATCCCCACTGTAAACAGTGTGAGCGAGTTGCTGCCTTCCTCTCCTGAGGCGCCGGACAGTTTGCCAGAACCTCTTTGGAGCCGATCGATAGTCTTTCTCCATGGCCTCACCAAACTCCTCCCACGCCCGAGATTTTTGCCTCGGCAACTGCCACTGCTGCACCCCGCTTGGCTATCCGGTACCTGTCTGCTGCCTCCGGAGACCCACAGACCAGCCACGCCCTGTAGGCCTCCTTCTTCAGCCTGACGGCTCCCCGAACCTCTGGTGTCCACCAGCGGGTACGGGGGTTGCCACCACGACTGGCACCGGCCACCTTACGGCCACAGCTAGCAACAGCCGCCTCGACAATCGCAGAGTGGAACAAGGCCCACTCGGACTCAATGTCCCCCACTGCTCTCGGGACGTGGTCAAAGCTCTGCCGGAGGTGGGAGATGAAGACCGTCTTGACAGGTTCTTCTGCCAGGCGTTCCCAGCAGACCCTCACTATGCGTTTGGGTCTGCCAGGTCTACGCGGCATGTTCCCTTGCCATCTGATCCAACTCACCACACTCTATAATCATTTGGAACAATCAATTTATATTGCACCAAAACAAATCACTATTCTATAAAGATGGGTTAGATAACAATAAATGGTCTATTGTACACTTAATGGATGTAGATCAGGGGTGTCAAATATGCAGCCCGCGGGCCGGATCCGGCCCGCAAGCGTGTTAAATCCGGCCCGCGAGATGGTTGTGTAAACTTTATTTTCATACTTTACAATGTAGAGTGAAAATAAACTTATCTTTGTGAGCAAGTTTCCTCTGTAATGAGTATAAATAAAACAAAGCTGCGCTCAAGGCTCGCACAAGAACTTGAATCACATCCTGAAGTTAGCCGCCACTCAGGATGTGAGTTCTGATATTGATGTGCTGGTGAAAACTAAAAGATGTAAAGTAAAATGAGTCAAATATACTTTAAGTGCTGCATGAAACTGATCTTTCCATGTTATCTGTAAGCTCTTTGAATCACTAAGGAATGTTTTTTTAATTTTCAAGTACACTTCAGGTGTTGTACTTGTACTATTTTGGATACACCGTCCTCAGGCTCCAGCTTTTTTTATATCGATTGTTTTAAAACAAAGAAAACAATCTGAAGTTGTTTTTAATTTACTGGTCTGGCCCACTTGGGACTAGATTTCCCTCAATGTGGCCCCTGAGCTAAAATGAGTTTGACACCCCTGATGTAGATGGTCAGCTCTTGAATTATGACAATGTCTGCAGAAGATACAATTTTAAAGCTTCTGAACTTGACTTTAACAGGTTACATAATGCACTTCTAAATCAATTTATCATCCAAGCCCGAGAATATCTAAAACATCAATGTTCTATCCCAATCCTTCCTATCTTATCTATTAAAGGTCTTCTGTTAACTGACAGAAAATGCAACAATCTTACAATAAGATCAGCCTTAAATAATTCTCTATTTCCTGGAAAAACAATCAAAAATAACATAATTTACAAATTTGATAAAACATCTGTTGAGAAAATAAGAACTATCTACCTAAAATTACCTATACCACCAAAAGCTAAAGAAACCCACTTTAAAATAATGAATGCAATGTATCCTTCAAAAGAATTATTGAGAGCTCGTTTTAATATTGATAGCAACAACTGCTCTTTTTGCGAAAATCACATAGAAACTATAGATCATATATTTTATGAATGTCAGAAAACACAATTGTTCTGGAAAAAGCTAGAGGTGTGGATCAAAACTAAGATACCCCTCTCAGTTCACATCACTAAAGATATGATAATATTTGGAATTATATTCAGTGATAAAGATAAAGAACTCTGCTATAACATCATTCTCTGTTTAGCCAAATTTTTTATCCATAAAGAACAACTTTTACAATCATCCCCTGTCTTCAATGTTTTTTAATTGAATTTCAATTATATTTAAAATCCCTGAAACACCTGAACAAATATAGCAAAAATCTATATAACGTATTAGCTGAACTTCCAAAGCAATTTCCTAATTCTAAATGATAAATGCTGTACACTCATTGAAAGCTGTACTCAACTTGTTCTTTGTGTTCTTTCGTCTCTTGTTGTTGTCTTTTTAATGGTTATTTACAAATTTTATAGCAACTTAACTGCTCCTTTTGAATTTAAGTTTTGGACTTAACATTGTCAAAGTGCCATGTTTGTTTGTAAATTTACGAAATAAAACAAAAAACTAAACAAAAAAAAAAACACTATTGTAGGTTGTAGTTAATCTTCCGACCACTAGATGGAGACGTTTGCGTTTACAGATTCAAAGAGAAAAAACAAAATGGAGATCCCCGGACATGGTGGGTGGACGCGTTGCTATGGTTATAGAAACTCTTTTGCTTTTAACCTTTTATATAGTCACTATTAAGGATATAAGCGAGAGAAAAAGACGTATAGATGTTAGCCTTACTCGTGTTTTTGTTTACAATGTTGAATCTAATTTCATCTCTGTTTACCTTCCTGCAGGAAGGTCCGCGGGTTTGGTATCCTTTTGAGCTTAAAGCCATAAACACACGACGCTCTGGCCAATAGTAACTGTCCCCTTGTGTGATAAATGATGCTTAACGCTGCACCCAGCTGTCTTCTGTTATTCTGCAGCTGCTGCTCTACCTGACCGGCGTTTACTTTGTCTTCTACTTCCTCTTTACTCTCGGATTGCTGATCAAAAAGAGTAAGTGGTCGTTCACAATGATATTACAAGTGATTTATGAGATTGTAAACACATGGATGTGTCTGTTGACATCAGGCTTGATGCTGTCGTATCCTACTGACGCTCTGGTCTGTGATGTTTGTCTGCTGCTCCTCCTGGCTGCTCTGGAGCTTCTCCATTTCTTCTGTGGTGAGTACAATATTCACACTTTACACAAGTTAAAGATCTAGCACAAATTCTGCTCACAATTTACTGAATGCAACTCATCATATACTGTTTTAGTAAATAAATAAACCAGTCAGCAACCTCGTTTTTGACCTTCATGACATCATTAAAGAAACAAATTGATAGAATATTTCAAATACTTTGTATTGTTGAATCAGGTTAATGATAATTTGTTAAAGACACACCAATCCATAACTTGCAATATCACTGAAATAAAGGGTCGACACAGTAATGTACCAAATCTAAAGGTCATCCGTTTACTCTATGAGCATCTCCCACACAATACACAGTTTAGCTGCTCCTACAGTATTCATCTGGGCAGTCTTCAGTCAGTCATCCAGAAATCTGAATTCTGTTATCGAGCAGTGTGTAACGGCTCCCGAGGCTCATTTGATATTTGGTGTAGAATAAAGGCCATTTTCCAACTGATGTTCAACCTGTAGTTTAATCTCTTCTTAACCAGCAAACACCGTGAAATACACAATAAAAACACAGATACTTTCTTAGTAAGATAAATTTGCCATCCAAATAAAACACACACATAGTGAGATACATAAACATAAAACTACTATGAAATACACAATAAAAACACAGATACTTTCTAAGTAAAATGAATTTGCCATCCATATAAAACATACACACATAATGAGATACATAAACATACCGTGTGCACCTTTCTACCCAACATTCAGGAGCAATTGTGGTCCATATTTCACATTTTCTTGACTCTTGCTGACTCTTTGCTGCCTCTCCAGTCCTGATCGAATGTGCAGCTCAACTGAAATGCGCTCACTTTAACTGGCAATTCTCATGTCTACCAGAAGGTGGCATCAATGTGACCAAAACATTTAAAATAAAATATCCTTTTTTAAACATCTCAATTTACTTATACAGAGAAATTAAACACATTCAACAGCGACAGCTACAAGCAGCCAGCACATTTCTGAGGTAAAGTCTCATCAGATTACTTAAAAAATCCAACAGAATTCCCCAGGTCTGCCACGCCGGCATTGCTGCTATTGTTTTATTTATCTTTTTGTGAAAGAAAGGTTTAAAGAAAATATTCATCACTTTCACAAAAAAATCTTGAGTTATAACTCTGAAAATGTCTACATGTCCTGTTCATTACTATATTTACTCATTTCAAGTGTGTTTCCATGAAGAACAAAAAAAAAAAGTCAAAAGTTTGAGTAACAGTGTAACTTACTGACCATCTGCCCATGTCTGCAGGTGTTAAAGGTAACCTAATGGAAAGCAAAAGCTACATCCTGGGTAACCTCGTTGTTACGGCTCCAACTATATTGTTGACGGTCTATTTCCTGGTGTGGCAGTCCTACGTGATGTTCATAGACCAAATCATCAGCAGCATCTTAGTGGTTGTCTACGGCTTAGATGGAGTGCTGGTTTTAACCAGACTTGCAAGGTTGGTATCACTTACTTCTCTGCAGCTGTGTCTCCCACATTGAAGTGTCAACATGAAAAAAATATCCACTAATAAGAAATCATCAATGCAACCATTTGGGATATTAATTATTTCTGTTTTATTATTAAAGTGCATACATTTTTATGTGTATACATGTTACAAAGTAGTTGCCAGGGGCAACATCCTCTGACATAAAAAGTATTTGTTGTCAATCAAATAAAAACTTCATTATCTCGTGAGGAGACAGGCATCGGTTGTTTTGACTGATGTGATATAAAGACGTAATTAGCATCTCATACGTTTGTGTTTTTCACCCTATTGTTAACGGAAGAAAGAAACCCTGCTTCCACTGAAGACGCGTCTGCATTATTAATATGGATCCCATTCATTCAAGTAATGCTGTATACCTCAAAGAGAGTCGCCGCATTCTCAAATCTTCATTCCAAGATGGAGTCAAATCCGGTCTTGATAAATAATTAAGTAAATAAAATTGTTATTGAAGTAGAGGAAAGAATAAATCACCGCTCACAGTAGAGGAACATGGTTCAATGTGATATTATTTACAAGGTGGACTGATTTCAAGTTTATTTAGTCACATATTTAATGGACGTTAAATTCACTGCAGTGACTAACCTTATTGTGCTGTTCTTTGTGTCTTTCAGTGTCTACTCATGAAGAAGTTATTCATCATCTTGTTTGGTACAACTGAACTTGCTGATTTTCTACATGTTTTTACTATTAAAAAAAAGACATCAAAATATATTTTTACCAGTTTTGTCCAGTAGAGGGTAGAATTGTTTTAATAATAAATATGAAGTGGAACCAAAACTGACTGAAATGTGCTTCAACCCTTTGACTTCCTCTATAAGAACAAAAGCGATGCAAGAATTCCTCTTTAAGGGCTTTAGTTTAATTTAAATTAATAATATTCATAACAATTAGTAAGGCTAATTTAAATGTTATGTTATGCATTTTCTTCAACAACTCCATGTTCTTTAAAATATTTTTATTTTACTAATTTTTTCTTCTTAAGTTCATTTAATGCTTCGATGTGATGTAGAGACTTTAGATATGTGCTACCAGCCAGGCAAAGGGTTCATTTCTCTAAAGTACATTTAAAAATATTATATTAATGTGTATTTATGTCAGTTTGGAAGTATTATTGTAAATTGGGATTTGGTCATGGTTGTGTGTACATAACAACTAATTCTAGCTCCATTTTGCACTTTCGCACAACACTAAACCCACAAAAACATGAGTATCGACCAAAAACAACACCAAAAAAAGTGCTGACTTGTCAACGTTTTTTAAGTCAGCGCTGCCCCACCTGTCAGTGTTTGACTTTTACTCTGTGTGACTCTCCACTTTCACCAAACAGGTGATGTTTCAGCCCTGACAGCTGAAGTTAATGATCAAACCCCAGACCAAGGTTCCCAAAGTAACCACTCTCAAAACAAATGACACATCTGTGGTTGAGCAACACACTGTAGATCAGCCACGCCATTGTCCTGAGGGGTTTTCTGACATTTAGTCTTTTGTTTATTTTTGAAATTGTTTGCAAAAAACCTGCAAGATGTTGACAGAACCAAGACTTGTGGAGTTATACTGAAATCTGGGCAACATTCCTTTCTGTTGCTCACTCTTCAATCAGTCAGGCTCAGGAATCCAGCAAGCTTAAGGCAGTCATTGTCTTCAGTACAGAAAATAATATGGATGATAATAACATGATCTCACTACTGAACTATTTGGGAATGTAATCCCAGCATATATACACAACACAGGCTCCTCTACTTGGGGTCAGCATCTTCCTAAGGATCCCAAACGAAGGTTTTATACATTTAAAATGAAACTTGTTATATATTTGATCAAAAGTACTTCTTTAACCACCAGATTTCCTGCTAGAAACTAATCTTGTGTTGAGAAGTAGTTATTTTATGGTTTTTGCTCATAAGGAATACTTGTGAAGGTCCACCTTGTCGCTGAAGATGGGATCCTTCAAAGTGTCCTAATGTGAGCTTTTATTTTTAAAAAAGCCTACTAGGTCAGATTTTTATATTTAGGAAATGTTGCCCAACTTTTAGAAAAAAACTAAACAGAAACTCCCCTTTTGTCAATAAAACTTCTTCCAATCAAACTGAGACAAAGGATCCGCCCCCAACTCCAGAAGCTCTTACAAGGCCTTTAAAACAAAGTCACAGTTTAGCCACGCCCCTTCCAGGTTGAATTACCTGCACGCCAATAGCACTTCCCTGATCCGCCTCACCCCCTCAGTGACTCTGAGATCCGACAGCGCTAGACAAGTGTTTCATTTATGATCCCAGGACGTGTCTGCCTTCAAACCAAAGGTCACTACTACTGAGAGAATCCCCCCGAGGAGGGATTCGGTGTCCGGGCAGTGTGGATGGCAGGCTGACGTCACCCACGTGTGCCCACCTCACCTGAGCATCCAGATCGGATTAAGACACCACAGTAAATCCCAACGATTCACCTGAGACAGTTTGGTAAGTTTGACCTTCAAACTGCAACACTTTATAAAGGTTTTTCCCGTTTTATTGTTCAAATTCTTCTCCTTTTGATATTTAAATTTATGCTCATCTAAAAATCCTGATGTTGTGTCTCGTGTTTGGAAGCAGGCTAAGGGTAAACAAACCCTTGATGCTTTATCAGATGATTTGCGCACTCCATTTATAACCCAAGGTGTGCCTGTGCTTTTAATCTGGACCTTTGTTTGCCCATAAAATGTTTGCAAAAGGAAGAGAGCTTTAATTGTGCTGCTCAGATCCAGTAAAAAAATAAACTGTTGTAATCAATAAGTTATATATCTGTATTAATCAGCTTAAGTGCAAAGATCTGTGTGCCCAGCTGTCTGAAGGACAACACAACTATTATTGTTTTAAATCAAAATGAAACTCAGGATTTAGAACGCACCCTGTATAAAACCTGGTAAATAAATAACAAAGACGGAGTTTGTAATTCTGATTGATTTCAAACTAAACTGAGTTGTTTTCTATCCTCATTCTATGTTTATGTATTTAGCAGACGCTTTTGTCCAAAGCGACTTACAAGTGATATTGGCATTCTGTTCCTGGAATTCCTTTTAAAGGTTAAACTACAGCTAAATATTAACAGAAAATCATTCAAAATGAACAAATGTACACGATTGCTGTGGTTTGGTTCTATAATTCAAAATAGAGACAGTTAAATGAGGTTACGAGGATGTTTATGTAGGAGCTTATCATGTAGATTATATGAATCTGTTGCCTTTGATGCAATAATCCCTTTGTTCTGAAAATGTGCTTTTTTATCATTCATTTGAGCCTCTGATTTGACACACGGTCCCTAATTAGCTCTGTGATCAGAGGAAAGTGGTGTTGTTAGGTTTTAATGAACAACCAGCTGCTAATGCATGAATCCTACTGGCTTTAATGGCACCTCTAGCTTTTGGAACAGCTAAAGAATCGGACCGTGTTATCGCTGACTGTTCATTGGAGGGGCATGGTACAAAGTCCAGATTTGCTCAGGGTACGATCAGATTTTCACGCAGATTACAGAAGTTATCTCTGTCAGAACCTTCTGGTCCTGCAGTTTGATCGGCTGCATGACCAGCCTGTCAGCGGTGATTCATGCAGGTTGGGCGGCGTGCTGCATTTCTCTGAGCTGAAGCCTATAATATGTGCAGCGTTAAAGCTATCATTGAGCCTTTAAGTAAAATATCTCTGGTGTTTGTGGCATCAGCCTTGAGCTTTTGCATGAAATCTGTTGTGTAAAACAATTGTGACACCATGCAAAATATCACGAGCATTCTGTGAAATGCTCCATGAAATAAATATTTTTGTTAATCCATAAAAAATCAGAAACTTACACCGCAAATTTTATTCTCATTTTGTGTCTCTAAAGTGATCCAAACTAAACTAGCACTCGTGCTCTGATAGTTTGTCCCAAACAGAATGATAATTAAACCGGTATTAGTCATGACTTAAATCCACTTGAAATCCTGTGTTGTCTAAATAAAAGTAAGGCCCAACAGAACTTATTCCTTTTATTTGTTTAGGCAATTATTGTCTTATTTATCTCTGTAAATAAGAGATCATGAATTGACAATAAGCACCTGCAGAGGGGTGAGAAGTGATGCACGGATGGCCAAAGAACACACCAACACATGACACCCATCCTGTCCTCCTTTGGCCTCCAGCACCTCCTGAACGCTGGCTGCAGGCCAGACCCATGGACAGCACGGAGACGAGATGACCTCATGAGATAAAAGTCCTCCATCACTGATTTCACTTCAACTTAAACTCTGAAGGGTTATTTTTAAAACACAGTTAGGTTATGAGAAGTGTGTGTTTCTAGGAAGAGGTCATTCATGTCCTATTGGCTTTGCTGGGAGACGCGACCAAACCCCCAAATAGACTCGTTACATAACTGAAACATACTTGCTGGTGACACAGGATCCTAATCTCTCACCATGAATAAATTATCCTAACAGACTCTGCTGCAGCACATTGCTCTGTGGAGTTTAAAAGTCATATCAGGTGATTATTATCTTGAACATTAAGTGCAGTTCACTTTAGTGATTAACAGACACTTAGCAGCCATGCTATGTGTGACCAGTTAGAAGCTATGCTGTTGTAATGTATAATCCATACACCCTAGACCTGACACTAACCTGTCTGTTCATGCATCGAAACCCAAGCCAGACGCTCCAGGCGGAAAAGGTGTGAGAGTTTTGTTTCCTCCTTTTTCTCCAGCTCCTTTAATCTCAGATTTAGTGTTTTATTATTGTCTCCGTGGAGGCCATGGCAGCAGTGCTAATCAAATAGTTAGTGTGAAACCCCCATCAAAGTGAACTAGTTATGCAGATGTAGTCCTGAAAATACTGGATCTAATTACACAGAGGGCAGATTGTCGACCTGCTGTCTGCTTTTGACCTCGAGCAGTTCCCCCAACTACCTGGACCGACACCTGTCTCAGTGGAAGAACAGGCTGTGAGGATGACTCAGTCTTGAATTTTTACTTTATCTGTAAACCAAACAAGAAACAGTTTTTTCTCTCTCCTACCCTGGAGGCCTTGGAAATGTATTTAACTGTATTTGACTGTATTTCATAATGATTTGTTCCATCCATTTTCCGAACTGGCTTGCCCATGCAGGGTCGCAGGTGGGGTGGGGTGGTGGGGGCTGGTGCCTATCTCCAGCGGTCAATGGGCAATCAGGCGGGGTACCCTGGACAGAGAGCCAGTCCATCGCACGGCAACACAGAGACACACAGGACAAACAACCATGCGCACACACACACACACACACACACACACACACACACACACACACACACACACACACACACACACACCTAAGGACATTTTAGACAGACCAGTTCAGAATCAGAATCAGAAAAGTTTTATTGCCATTGTCAGTGAACAAACAATTCACAAACTAGGAACTTGCTTCGGTACTAATGTGCTACATATAACATGAATAATAAGATTAAAAATAGAATTAAATAGAATAAAAAAAAACTAGAATAAAACTTTCAGCTATAAAAAATGGCAGGTAATGGTAACATGGCCGATAACGTGACTTTGTGTCGAGTACAGAAGATGAGCATGGTTGTGTGTTTATAATCTATTCACAAGTCTAACGGCAGACGGAAAGAAGCTGTTCTTATGGCGGGAGGTTCTGGTCCGGATGGACCGTAACCTCCTGCCTGAGGGAAGCGGCTCAAAAAGTCTGTGACCCGGGTGCGAAGGGTCAGCTGCTATCCGACCTGCACGCCCCCGAGTTCTGGAGACGTACAGGTCCTGGAGAGATGGAAGGCTGCAGCCAATCACCTTCTCAGCAGAGCGCACAATGCGCTGCAGTCTATGTTTGTCCCTCACTGTGGCTCCACACAGCGATGGAGGAGGTGAGGATGGACTCAATGATGGCCGTGTAAAACTGCACCATCATCTGGGCTGGCAGCTTGGCCTTTTTCAACTGCCGCAGAAAGTACATCCTCTGCTGGGCCTTTTTGATCAGGGAGCTGATGGATGGCTCCCACCTAAGGTCATGTGTGATGGTGGTTCCGAGGAAGCGGAAGGAGTCCACAGTGGTGACGGGGGTGTCCGTCAGGACGAGGGGGAGAGATGGGGCTGTTACTTTCCTGAAGTCCACAATCATCTCCACTGTCTTCTGAGCATTGAGCTCCAGGTTGTTGCTGCTGCACCAGTACACCAGCCGTTCCACCTCCCTCCTGTAGGCGGACTCATCACCGTCAGAGATGAGCCCGATGAGGGTGGTGTCGTCCGCAAACTTGATCAGATTAACTGAGTCATGGCTCGACGTGCAGCAGTTTGTGTACAGGGAGAAGAGCAGAGGAGAAAGTACACAGCCCTGTGGAGATCCTGTGCTAATTGTCTTAGTGGTGGAAACATTCCTCCCCAGCCGCACGCACTGCCTACGGTCTGTCAGGAAGTCAGTGATCCACCTGCACCTATTAACCTAACAGTCATGTTTTTGGACTGTGGGAGGAAGCCGGAGAGAACCCACGTAATGATTTGTTGAAGCAAAAAACTGTGTTTAGATTAAATTTGTAGCAGAATAAGAAGTTTCTGATAAAGTTCCTACAAATGGGTCAAAATATGAAGTTGCTACTTTTAACCCTCTGGAGGCAGGCGTCTCAGATTTGCAACACTAAAACCTACCTGGTTACTCCACATACATATTTCATGAGCATTTTTAACTCACAAGTACCCCTGAAGGACTTAGTTGTTCGTCCTTTTATCAAAACTTATTCATGAGAGGGTTGAGAAGAAATCAGCCCGATGCGTTGAAAGAGCGTCTGCTGTTGAGGCTTGACCTGATGCATCGATGATCAAAAGGAACAATTATTGTCAGAAATATAGTAATTTTGAAATATGAAAACTAATACTGCTGATAAATAAAAAATAATTATGACTCTTTATAAATAAATTGAAGCAAAATATTATAAGGGATTAGTAATATACTGGTGGAAACTGCATACAAGCTTGTATCCAGATAAATAACGTGATAAATTCTGCTGATGTTTTTTTAAGTAAACTGAGGCTGTTACTACACAAACACACGTTCATGACAACAGTGACCTCCTGACCTAAATCATTAGTCATTGTTACAGTTAAAGTTTGGTGAGTCATAATCACTCACTGGTGAAATTACACCTCTGCATTTCACCCATCTCTGTGGTGAGCGGTGCGCTGCAGCTGTGGCTGTGCTCGGGAACTATTTGGTGGTTTTGGATGTTGTTGGGATACTGATTTGAAAAGCCTGAAAGCTCTACGTCACGCTCATTGAGTCACCATCTTGACTCACGAAAGGGAAGGCTATTGTTTTAGTGTCCAGCAAACACCAGAGAAGGTTAGGCTAGTTTAAGCTAACCGTTAGCATCAGCAACACCAACACACAGCAGAAGTTGGTCCAGGCTTGTGTTATTTGTGGAGATAAAACTTCCACGTTGCAAGTCAGTGGTAAAGTCGCATTGCTGTTATCTAATCTGGGGCGAGGTGTTCACATATTGGAAAATGAGACTCCTGTTGCCTGAAGCTCTGCAGTGATGTGGTCACTTCTAGATCCTGGAAAAGGTGTACTGGTATTTTTTTCTCCCAGAGAATGACTTACAAGGCATTCATTCTTACTAAAAACCACTGCTAATGTACTGAATAAACGAGTGTCCCACACCTTTAGGAAAAACCCAGATTTAAAATTCTGCAACGTAACCTCTCATTCAGGAACGAGCTACGTAACTTTGCTGTGCAGTTTTTCACCTTTGGGTCCTTTTGTGTTTTCTTTAAAAACACAGGTAATCATGCTGCTCTGTTTATCAGTCTTTATAGAAGATACGGCTAAGTCCTGCCGGGACTTTAGCTTTTCATTTCTGGTGCAGCCAATTAGGTTGACCTGCAGCTGAGAATTTATAGAACAGGTTTATTATCAGGATCGCTGTGAATTTTCCAGGGAGTTAGTTACTTACTATGGTCTTAAATAAATCTGAGTTAATGTGTGAAGGTTTGTTTGAGTTTTTCTCTCTGAGCTGGTCATAATGTTGTGCTTCATATTTCCTGCATGGATTTTTTAGGTCTCAGATCTAAAAGTTGTCTGTCTGAGCCTTTGTTGTTGGACCGTTTCTGACAGTGTTTGGTAGCAAATATCCAAAGAACCAGAAATATTTGAGTTAAATTCTCAGTAAGTCCTTAGTTCATGCATGCTACTACTGAATAACTTTAGGACGGGATTCAATTCAAGATGGCTGCCCTTAGAATATACAAAAATGAGATCAAGCGATGTTGCATGAGACCAAACTTAAGTCTTTTCCACTATTTGATAAAAGATGGTCCTAACATTTCTCATTGTCCTTGTTTATGTAAACCAGCAGGTGATGTTCCAGGAATGTCAGGCCTTTAATTACCTCTCCTGATTCACAGGTGAATGCCTGAAATCATGAGTGTCCCAGGACCTCTGTCGAGGCAAGCCAAGTGAGTTGCACACACATTCCTGCTGCTCCTCACCAGATATTTACCTTCCTGTGTGCTGAGCGGCTGTCGAGCAGGAACAGGAGAAATCACTAACCCAGTACATAGAAGGTGATGTGGGTCAGGGATTTTGGGCAACAGAGCAGCTCTGTTGAGTTGTTTGCTTTGCCTTAGCTCCTGCCCCCCCCCACCCCCCCCCATTCTCTCTTTTCCGCTCTCCCTGTTTTTCTCCCCCTCTGCTCCATATGCTTGTACTCCAGTGCTGGACAGTCCGTTCTCTGCACATCGCTCGTATTATTTGTGGGTCTTTGTGTTTATGAGACGTGGAGCCATTTGTGGCATCCAGGAGTTTGGGAGTGAACGATGAAGGGCGTGCAGCGTAACCCCGTCTCCTGCTCTTGTCATTGCAGTGGAGTGGCCAGATCCAACAGCAAGATGAGCGCAAAGGCCCTCTATGGTGAGCAGCTTTTTTGGAAGATTATTGTGCCTTTCTTTAATCCAGTGATTAGTCTTTACATGTAATCATACTTTTCTTTGTTTTTAATTACTCCCACTTAGTTATTTGCATGGCTTTAAGCCCTTAAATTAAAAACGATAAACTATTTCCTTTCTAGTTATATTTATTATCTGTCATTTCTATTTTAAATTCTCTTCTGATCTAATTTAAATAGTGAAACTAATCACAGATTTTCACCTATTTGCCTCTAATGTTTGTAGTAAAAGATAATCTTCCCTTGAACACCAAATTCAATAACCTGCAGAGCCATGCCGTTGCTCTGGGTGACTTCATGTTTTATGAGGAAGCAGAGTTTACTTCAAGTCAGTGTCACAGTTTCCATCCCGCTGCAGTATAAACTTCTATAATCCAGTGAAAACCGTTAGCTCACGACATGCACATGGCTGGATTTAAGTTTTTAAAATACTAAAAAAGTAGTGTTATTGACACAAGTCACAACAATTTGTTTAGCAAAATTAACCACCAGGAAATTCAGCTCTCTGCCTCTGTGGCATGTCGACGCTCCAGTCCAGACGCAGACCCACACACACAGATTTGTTTTTAGGTGACCTTAGAGACCTCATCATGCTCAGTTTGATGGTGATGATGCTTTTGGAACATCGGGCCTCCTGAATGGAACCCATCTTTCCAGCTCCTTGTGCATGCTGGGATTAGCTGTGACCAGATGTTTGTCTCTAATTAATCTCATGTGAGCTTATTTATACAACCTTATCTGCTAGAATCTGTCTGTGCTGGAGTCGCAGCGTTCATGTTTGGATTTGGACAGTAATGGGATAATGTGGTTTTTGTTATAGCTGTTACATATGTGTTAGGGTGTCTGTGTGTGTGTGTGTGTGCTCTATGCTAAAGTGCAGGGTGTGCCTGTTTTTAACGTGGCTTGAGCAGGGTGGGGCTAACCATGTCTTGCAGGTGAATAAAGAACACATTGAAAAGTGGAAACTACAAGTCAGACTCAATTATGAACCTCCTCTCGTTTCCTCAGACGTGAGCTCACTGGTCTGTGCCAGCGCCTCCTTTCACGCTGAATAGCACTTGTCATTCGGTATTTCCATTTAGAGACGCGGACAGTGGGACAATGCACGTTTCCTGCATGGATGCACTGTTCCAAATTTAGATTAGACTCAAATGGCTGATTACAGTCTAGAAGGGTTGCAAGACGTTCCCAAAAGTTGTTGTCTGTGAAACCTTTCCAAACCTTTCATCTTCCAAAAATCCACAGGCTTCCTCCACTCTCGTGATCTTTTGGAAGTATCCTCCTGTGCGTGTTGTTGTGCAGCAGATGGTCGCCACAACCTTCCTCGCTGCAGGACGGCGTCCGTAGAGGCGAGAGAGTGGACGATGTTACCTTTAACAGAGCTGCGTCATACCTGTCTGAATAAACATTCAGGTTCTATCTGCAGCAGAACAATCTCACATATGCAAAGTTCTCCATCACTCAAACAGTAGACAAGTGATGCAAATGATGCACGGGTCCTCCCACCTGATCTGTTATCAGCTCCCCGGGGGGCGAAAGAGGAGAGAAAGGAAAAAGGTGCATTAGAGTCATTATCTTTGGGCTCTGGACGGTCAGGAAGTTTTCTGTTAAACGTTTTCTCTCGCTTTCTTTGAGGAGCATGTCTGTGTCAGGTAACTGGTTTGTTAAGGTTAATTAGCACTTAGATTATGCAAAAAATGACTTCAATATCTTCCTGCTTTGTGTTTTTAAATGCACTGAATCTTTTGTGCTTTTGGTAAAAATATTCTTTCAGCTTTATCTGCTTGAAAGGAATGAGTCAATATTGATGCAAAGCTTTGTGGTAACTGGCCTTTGTGGACACTGCTGCATGGTTTTCAGTCTAAAGGATGCCCTGCAGCTAGAAACAAGTGCAGGCCATGCATGACCTTTTAGCTAACACAATGATGTATTGGTTCTAGTTGTTGCATCCCCATAAATCAAACAAATTTTGCAGTTTTTACTTATCAGTGTTACTGTAGTTGGGTTTCGGTTACCTGATCCCCGCCGATTAAAGCGGCTCGTAAGTGATCGATCGGGGTCAGGTAAGAGTTTGAGAATGTGCCAGGGGGCTATGTTTACCACTGGTGGCTGACTCTAGAGGGTTCTGAGGATCGACCCATCTGCCCGCTAAGTGACTCTTATTGCACTCTGTCACGGTGCTGTGAGTTGATTGGAAATAATGTGAGTCATCAATAAGTCATGAGTTGAGCTCGACTTTCAGAGCGACACATGACGCTTGTGTTTTACCTGCGTGGAGCCGAGCAGGAAGGAAATGGAATGAACAGGAAAGACGATTTGGTTGTGCCATTTGGGTAATTAAACGTTGTTGTTTTTTTTAACTCACGTTGATTTGATTCCTGTAAAACCATGAAAAAAGGGGGCAAATGTTAGAGAACCGCTATGCATTTTGTTAAGTGTTCTGCAAACAGCCCAGCTTTAGTATCACAGTAGCCATAAAGCACACAAAGAGAAATCTATCTGAATGAAACCAAAAACCCCGCGTGGCTTCAGAATGTTGACTTTATTGGGAGGAGAATAGAAAGAGACCTGATATGGCCTTCATTTAGGCCTAATTGCTACCTGCACATTATTCACCTGCTAAATGGGTCAATGTCAGGATCTGCTCCGACCCCTCTGACTCTTGGTCCCGTCTACCCCTAATTAGTTGCTCATTGGACTCACCTGCCCCTTGTTATCCTGCTCATGTGTTCCTGATTATCCTTGTGTAATTAAACCCCCAGTTCTGCACTTGCCCCTTGTTGGATCATTGTTGTGTCTTCACCCTGTTACGTTGCTCCTGCTGTATCCTACCTACCAGTACTCATTCAATCCGTTTTATTTTTACCTGAGCTGCATTTCTGCCTCCTGGTCCAGCTCCACCACCCATGGGTCCGCCTCCACCCACACTGCACCGTGACAGAATGATCCGACCAAACCTGGACCTGTGGTGAGCTTTAACACCTGCCTGGAGGATTTGTTTATTTTTGCTTTGTCTCCAGTCCAGCGGAAGGAGTTCTGTTTCTTCTGAGTTCCCGAGTCTTTGTCCCGAGTCTTTGGAGTTCCCGAGTCTTTGTCCCGAGTCTTTGGAGTTCCCGAGTCTTCGTCCCAAGTCTTTGGAGTTCCCGAGTCTTCATCCCGAGTCTTTGGAGTTCCCGAGTCTTCGTCCCGAGTCTTTGGAGTTCCCGAGTCTTCGTCCTTGAGTCTTTGGAGTTTCTGAGTCTTTGGAGTTCCAGAGTCTTTGGAGTTCCAGAGTCTTCATCCCGAGTCTTTGGAGTTCCAGAGTCTTCGTCCCGAGTCTTTGGAGTTCCCAAGTCTTTGTCCAGAGTCTTTGGAGTTCCCGAGTCTTTGTCCAGAGTCTTTGGAGTTCCCGAGTCTTCGTCCCGAGTGTTTGTCCTGAGTCTTTGGAGTTCCCGAGTCTTTGGGGATCCAGAGTCTTCATCCAGAGTCTTTGGGGATCCCGAGTCTTCGTCCCGAGTCTTTGGAATTCCAGAGTCTTTGGAGTTACAGAGTCTTTGAAGTTCCCGAGTCTTTGGAGTTCCCGAGTCTTTGGAGATCCCGAGTCTTCATCCTGAGTCTTTGGAGTTCCCGAGTCTTTGGAGTTCCCGAGTCTTTGGAGATCCCGAGTCTTCGTCCCGAGTCTTTGGAGATCCAGAGTCTTCTTCCCGAGTCTTTGGAGTTCCCGAGTCTTCGTCCCGAGTCTTTGGAGTTTCCGAGTCTTCGTCCCGAGTTTTTGGAGTTCCCGAGTCTTCGTCCCGAGTCTTTGGAGTTCCTGAGTCTTTGGAGTTCCTGAGTCTTCGTCCTGATTCTTTGGAGTTCCCGAGTCGTCGGAGTTCCCGAGTCTTCGTCCCCTCGGCCTCTTGAGCCTCCTGCGCCCCGGCTCCTGGTTCCCCGTCGCTGGCCCTCTGAGCCTCCATGTCCCGGATCCCTGGTCCCCTTGTTTTTCAATTAATGTGTGTCCTGTCTACCCCTAATTAGTTGCTTGTTGGACTCACCTGCCCCTTGTCATCCTGCTCATGTGTTCCTGATTATCCTTGTGTAATTAAACCCCCAGTTCTGCACTTGCCCCTTGTCGGATCATTGTTGTGTCTTCACCCTGTTACGTTGCTCCTGCTGTATCCTACCTACCAGTACTCATTCAATCCGTTTTATTTTTACCTGAGCTGCATTTCTGCCTCCTGGTCCAGCTCCACCACCCATGGGTCCGCCTCCACCCACACTGCACCGTGACAGTCAAAGCAGATTAGTCCACTCATTTAAAATCAGTCAGTTAGAAAATAATGGCTTCACTCGTGGCGCCGAGCTCCAAGATGGAGGTGGCACCAAGAAGAGATGTGTTAAATATTTAAACGGTGATTTTGAGCTGGGCTTTTAGATTAAGGATAGTTTCATGCTTTTCACACAATTTCTTCAGATTGAAAGTTGTTTTGGTATTTAATGTTGAAATAAAATAAAAAGACTAAAAACTCACCCTGCATGTCTAGGATCTTACTAATCTTCAAAAATAAACAACAAACAAAAATAAATCATGTTAAATAATGTTATTAACAAAGAGTTGTATTGTGTGGAACAATAAGTACACAACATAAAGCAACTCCTAGTAAAGCAATGACTGTAAATTATTGTCTCTACATGACTTTATGATCTTCTCGCTTTTCTAAATGGATCAGCTCTGGTTTTTCACTGAGCTCCTTGATTTTTGACTTTTTGTATGGTCATAATATGGTGACACCATATTTTTGTCGTCTGGACAGATTTTCTTGAGCGCTCCAAACAGGTTGGCCCTGTTTAGTCTGATCTTCAACTGTCAGACAGATGGGCTCAAACTCAGAGCTGGATGTTGACTTGTGATTGCAATGCAAGGTGAACAACCGCTGCAAAGTCAATCTGAATCATTAGCTTTCCATGATGGAGTTTAGCAATCAGGATCATGATTTATTTGCAAGTGGTGATAAAAGGAAAATCTTACAGTATTTGGGGTCATTGTGCCTGAGGTGAGCAGTAGCATGCTTTTTACTCGGCTGTAGAGACATTTTTTTTTTGGGTGGTGTAAACTGTCGCAGATGAAGAACTGACTGCTGCTGTCGGCGACCTTTGAACCTGCCATAAATCTGAGCTCATAACTGAAGCCCTCGATCTTTAATTCCAACTTGGACAGGAAGGGGAATGAAGTTATAACCACTATTTGATATGAAAATTTAAATATTAACTTCTTAGACTAGTGGCGGTGGCTGTGTTTGGTAATCGGAGGGTTGCTGGTTCCATCCCAGCTCCTTCTGCCATTGTGTCCTTGGACAAGTCACTTCACCTTTCTACCTCACCTCTGTGTCGCTTTAGATTAAAGCATCTGCCAGATACGTAAACATGAACAGATTGTTCTGGTTGTTTTCAGTTTTTTCGAAGAACGATTTTAGATCAGAAACAAAAAAATCTGTGTGTGTCTGTTGTTAGACTACATCAGTACAATAAAACAAACAAACACCTCCTCTAAAAATATCTTTATAAATGCAAAGGGGTGAATAATTAGCAGCATTGTGGACCGTGTGATGACAGTTATACCATAATAAAAAAAAGGCTCATCACTTCCTTATTCCCCTGCTGTTCTTCTCTCTCCTTTCATCATCGGTTCTATGAGCTGAAAGGACATCATGTGGACTTACGGTCCGTGCTTTTGCTCTCGTCTGTAGAAGATTTTACTGCACAGCGGCAGAAAATGACTTTTGTTTTCTTTTTGTCCACAGAGCAGCGCAAAAAATACTCCAACTCCAACTTCATCATGCAGGAGACGTCGCAGTATCACGTCGAGGTAAGAACTTCAAACTTTCATTCCTTTGATTTGAATTCATACCTAGATATATGTTTTTACACTAAACAAAAGTGTTTCATTGTTCTTAAGAAGAATTCTCATGATGAGTATTATGTCCGAGAGCAGTTTATCAATCTATTCCCAATTAATTTATCACGTTGGACGTAGATGTGGCAGCTATTTACAGGTTTGACTAAATAAGTTTAAAGTCTGACATGACCCCACACACACACACACACACACACACACACGCATGCACGCACGCACGCACGCACACACACACACACACACACACACACACACACACACACACACACACACACACCTGATTTCCCTGTACAGGAGCACTGTAATAAAAACATAAAAAATGATAGAATAGATAACTTTATTTGTCATTAGACCTACCTACAGCTGCATTATTTCCATTATTTCTCACGAAAAAGCAGCAGGATGTTGCCAGAGATAAAATCAGTGTCTGCTTTGTGCAGCAGCATGAGCCCAGTAATCCATCAACCTATTAGGTCCCTTCTGTTCTCTTCTGTGGATGTCTCCAACCACATAGAGCATCATTAGAAAATATCAGTTGATCTGTATTGTTTACTGAAGTGACACGATTCGAAGCTTTTAATGGTGGCTTGTAAAACCATAGATTGAAATTATTATTTTAATTATTTGAAATGAAATTCAATTGTGAGCAGAGTAACAACACATTTCCCTCACTTGCATTTTGATGCTGCTAAGCTTAAGCTTTTTCTTAAGTGAATTTATAACAGCAAACAACAAGAGAAGCATTTTTTAAACTACAAGTTTAGGTAGAGGAGTTAACTGGAGGGTTGCAGGATTTAGCCTCGTCTGGTGTAGTCGAGTCCTTGGGCTAGACACACCACCTTCTATCAGTGGCTACAATCTAGCTCATCACCACCAGTGTATGAATGTGTGAATGGTTATAATGTAAAGCGCCTTTGGGGGTTGTAGAACCCTAGGCGCTCTATCAAATCCAGGTCATTTATCATTTTTACAATTTATTTTGGTTTGCTCCAGGTTAAAGTCACTAAAAGCTGTTGTGTTCTCAGCATCTCTCCACGTTCGTGATGGATAAGACGGAGTCAATAGTCACTGTGGACGACGCAGTGAAGAAGCTGGTTCTTCTGGACTCCAAGGATAAGATCTGGACTCAGGAGATGCTCCTGCAGGTCACTGACAAGGCGGTCAGGCTGCTTGACTGTGAAACGCAGGTAAGATCCTGTACACACACACACACACACACACACACACACACACACACACACACACACACACACACACACACACACACACACAGAAAAACTTTTGAAGTAACTGGATTTGATTGAATCTGTCAAATCTGAAGGATTTTTTGCTGCAGTCGTTGAATAATGAGCTGGAATAGACTCCACCAAAACCTTGAAAATTTAACGGGCTTTTCATATAAAATAAAACTAATACAAATGTTTGAATATTACAGGTGGTGTTTTCAGAGGAAACGTTCAGTGAGGACATTTCAAACGTGAAGTTCTCTTAGAGCATTTTGATGTGACCCAAACAAATTTATATCCAGAATTAAAGGGTGCCAAATTTAATTTTATTTATGAATTTTATTTGACCTTTATTTATCCAGATTTGGTGATTGAGAACTCATTCTCGGTCACAACGATGATCTAAGCCAAAAGGCAGCAGCAACAGACACAAAATTAGCTTTACACCAAACAACAGACAGACAAGATGAAAACAAACAAGATAAAATCAAGATAAAAACAGTTAGACATAAAAGACCATTTTCATATATAGTATTATCAAAACAGTCTTCAGGCACTCAGAAGCAGCCACATTGATCAGAAACTATTGATCGTCATTGTTGAAGGTAGGTAGTGGAATGTAGGTAGTGAGCTTTAGTGATTTTTGCAGCTCACTCATGTCATTTGGAAGCAGCAAACTGAAATGAGGAGCGGCCAAAGGAGGAGCTTTGGGAATAACCATAGAGATTAAGTTACTGGAATGTAAATCATGCTGGTTGTTGCTGAGTAATGAGCGAAGATATCACTCTTTGTCATTTATAGACAAAATGACTCAACACTGGACTTTCATGATCTAGAAGTATGCCATTACGTGACCTCATTGAGCTGACACTGATTATGTATCAGGAAAAATGTGATGATGCATCTCTGAAAATGATAAATTCCATCTGCCTACAGTCTGTCAGGAGTATGTGCACCTGAAGGAAAATTAAATGTTTTGAGGATCACTCATAAAACAAGTGCAATAGTAAAGGAAAACGAAAGGCCTTTGCTGATCCATCTGATGCATGGTGGTGGTAGTGTCATGGTTTGGGTCTGGTTTGCCAGATTCAGGCTTTTAGTTACTTATCGCCACTAATGGAAAAAGAACATCAGAATCCAGTTAATGTTCTGAAATTACAAAGTAAAAACCTTTAATCCAATAATGAAACATTCTTGATGATACATCTAACAAATGTGCAGAATGCAATCAGATCAACAAATATCAGAAGTCATAGTTTGTTTGTGGTTGTTGCTGCAGAATGGACGTCAAATGTTTTCATTCTTTCCCCTGCAGGAAGAACTGGAGAACTTCCCCGTGTCCACGATCCAAATGTGTCAGACGGTGCTGAATCAGACGCGCTACCCGTCTGTGCTGCTGCTTGTGTGTCAGGACAAGGAACAGCACAAACCGGACATCCACTTCTTCCACTGTGACGAGGTGGAGGTGAGTGTGATAGTGGGTTTTACAGCCGTCGCTCTGTCTGTTGTTATCAAGATGTCCTTGAATGTCTGTGTTTTATGTCTTTTTTATGCTCTCTGCTGTTCTTGGAAGAGGTCAGATTTGCGTGCATATTCTGACCTTTTTCAGCTTTGTAAAGAAACACCCCAAATCTGCCTTTAAACAGGAACTCTAACTTTCTAGAAAGATCCCTACTTTATAGACTTAAAGTTGCACCTGTAACGCAGAGGGACAGTAAAAGAAAAGATAGTTGTTTACAATTAAAACTTCTTCATCTGTCTTGTTTCAATCAAGGCTGAGATGGTCCATGCAGATGTGGACAGCGCTATTGGAGACAACAAGCATGGGAAAAAAATGAGACTTCAGACTCTGAAGTAAGACAAACACACACACACACACACACACACACACACACACACACACACACACACACACACACACACACACACACGGTCATAAATCACCTGACATCTTCATGTCTTCTCCTCCTTCAGGGTGAACCAGGAGAAAATGAAGCGTCACAGAGAGACCATCCTCCCTCCGTCAGCCCCCAGGGGCCCCCCGCCTGTGGCAAATCGACGCGTGGAAGCTGCTGCAAACACTCAAGGTAACAATACTTTAAATTCTCTTTTAACCCTCCTGCAGCATTTTTTGTTTAGTCACGTTACGTTTTGTGTGACTGGAAACAGACCGGCGAGTTTCGGGCCAGAATGACCCGGAGTCTCATGAAAAGCTGGCCCAACGCATCGAGAAGGATGTGGTAAGTGTTTACCCAGCTCTACATTTGTCCTCCACCCTCAGAACACCTTAAACTTTCTTTTTTTTCTCCTTATTGCACAGCAAGTCCTCAACTGTGCTCTGGATGACATTGAGATCTTTGTGGCGCGGCTGCAGAAGGCAGCAGAGGCCTTTTCTCAGCTCAACCAACGCAACAAGAGTAAGAAGAATAAGAAGAAAGGACCAGCAGGTCTGCCTCCCTTTCTTCTTCTGTGGTGGCGCTGATGCAGTGACATTATGCACGTTTTGCTCACGCCATCATGTTTGGTTCTCTTTGTGTGATGCAGACCAGGAACCTCCTCCAAACATGTATAAGTGCTCATTTTCTGGAAGTATCATTTATTGTTTATTATTGCAATCATGAGTTATTTGCTTTCTCTGAGTGCTATTTCCTGTTTCACCAACACACCAGGTGATTTCACATTTTTACACAAGAGCATATTTTGCTTTCAAAAGCTGTTATGACCCGTCATTCTGGAGGCCCCAATTACTCAATTTTCTTTTATTTTTGCGTTCTCACAGTTCATGTTAAATTCATGCTCCTAGTGTGTTAGTGTGTGTGTGCACATGTGTGTGTGTGTGTACGTGTGTTTGCACACGTGCATTTGTGCATTTGTGCATTTGTTTGTGTGTGTGTGTGTGCACTTGTGTGTATGCATGCGTGTGCGTGTACCGTAAATCCTCCAATACAGGCCGGTATTCAATTAAAGGCCGGGTCTCCAATTGTGGCCGGTGTCAAAGTCGGTTGAGGTAAATAATGGCCAGTCTCTTATTGTGGCCGGGTGGAATGAAGTAACAAGCAAGTATGAGCGTCCCAGCGGCAGGGTTATAC
Source organism: Nothobranchius furzeri (assembly GCF_043380555.1). NCBI lineage: Eukaryota > Metazoa > Chordata > Actinopteri > Cyprinodontiformes > Nothobranchiidae > Nothobranchius > Nothobranchius furzeri. The sequence goes on along the minus strand of NC_091744.1, from coordinate 65,413,144 downwards.
TCCCCAAATCAACCAGCAGGAGGCAGTAGAGGTTCAAGCAGACCGTTAATAGGCTTTTTCTTCAACGCTTTGTAACGCTACAGACACGATCCTCTATCACGCTCCTACCACACAGAGTCACGGTGTCAGTTAACCATGCTAATTCAACCCACTCCACAGAACACACATCACCTTCCCTGTGGCTTACATAACACTCACACAACACGCAAATCAGCACATAGGAACTAGCAGAACGATAGGAAACACATATAACACAATACCCAGAATGCACCTGGCTTACAACCCCAGCCAGGTCATTACACTATCAAGTTCAAAGAGAACATGCTGATTATGCTGCAGAACACTCTGGAGAGCAGCAGTAGGGGGTGTATGAACTAGTCAACTTCACTATAGTGACTTTTTATGCCTGTCGTCGACTAGTCGCTGTCACGTGATAATGACCGGCAAGATGCAGCCTTCGGAAAAGACAGCAGTCTGCTGTCAGCAGGTGACAAGCTCCTGCGCTCGGGGGTGGGGGGGTGGGGGGTGGGGGCAACGCGCTGTGCCAGACCGTAGGTACTGACACGCGATCGTTCATGTTGGTTCATTTCCTTTAATGTTTTCTGTCTTTTATTTGCGCCTGATGCGTTTGCTGCATGCTGTGGAGCGGGGCGCTGCGCGCATCACCTTGTCCTCCCGACGCACTGATCACTGATACGGCCGACAAACAGCGAGCACTCCGCTGTTTTTGCGGTCGGTAGATCTTTTAGAACTGCAGTTCAAAGGTAACTCATAAGGTGAATATATATGAAGCCAGGTAGCAGTTTTTCTTTAGGATTGAGAGGAGATGCAGGAAGATAATAAACAGACAGGACAGAAAAATAGTCAAATAAAAACAAGTTAGTTTTTGTACCTGCTGTTGCAAAAAACAGACACCATTGAAGGTAATCAGAAGTGAGGAACAGAAAATGAAATAATTATTTTAATGTTTAGAGCAGCAGGAACTCCGAGAGGCTGCAGGCGCATCAGTGAGTTTGCGGCCGCTGCGCAGGGGGAGGGGGGGAGAGGGCTAAAGCAGGGGAGGGGGGAGAGGGCTAAAGCAGGGGGAGGGGGGAGATGGCTGAAGCAGAAACTACCGTTGTTAAAAGAAATGTGTTTAACTTTGAAAATGTGGGCGCAATTTTAATTGTCAAAAACTCCAAGGAACATTAGTTCATTTTGCTCAAATGGAAATAGAGGCCTGCCTCTAATACTGGCCCTCCTTCCAATAAAGGCCTGGAGCTTGATGAGCTTGAGTCAAATAGAGGCCCGGGCCTGTATTAGAGGATTTACGGTATGTGTGTACATATGTGTGATCATACTTGTGTGTGTGTGCACACGTGTCGACTTCGACTAGTTGTTGATGACGTCATACACCTGAAGCGGCTAAAACTGACGATGGGTGACCATTTTCAAAGTCAAACACATCTCTTTTAACAACGGTAGTTTCTGCATCTACACCTACTGCTCCACTTCAGTCCTCCCCCTGCGCAGCGGCCGCAAACTCACTGATGCACCTGCAGCCTCTCAGAGTTCCTGCTGCTCTAAACATTAAAATAATAAGTTCATTTTCTGTTCCTCACTTCTGATTACCCTCAATGGTGTCTGTTTGTTGCAACCACCAGGTACAAAAACTAACTTGTTTTTATTTGACTATTTTTCTGTCCTGCCTGTTTATTATCTTCCTGCATCTCCTCTCAATCCTAAAGAAAAACTGCTACCTGGCTTTATATATATTCACCTTATGAGTTACCTTTGAACTACATTTCTAAAAGATCTACCGACTGCAAAAACAGCGGAGTGCGTGCCGGCTGCACCGGTAGGGTGCGTCACCGGAGGACAAAAAGGTGATGAGCTCTGCTCCACAGCAGCGAAACGCATCAGGCACAAATAAAAGACAGAAAACATAAAAGGAAATGAGCCGACATGAATGATCGCGTGTTAAATTAGTTTTTGAGGTGGCGACACCTGATTTGATAATGCTACTGTGGCCGTGCTCAGGACGCAGATGTCTGGAGCGCGTCAGCGATCAGAGCTTTGCATGTGCATGCTGGTTAAGATTAGGATGGGGGTGAGGGGAAGGTAAAATTGCAAGAGGGTAAAGGTCACAATTCGGTCGAATGTCCGTTTTACCGCAGGCGTCAGATACCGACGCTCTGGCACAGCGCGTCGTCTCCCAACACGCAGGGGCTCATCACCTGCTGTCTTTTCCGAGGACTGCATCTTGTCAGTCATTATCACGTGACAGCGACTAGTCGATGAAAGTCACTACAGAGCAGTGAAGTCGACTAGTTGATACGACCCCTAATGTGTGCACGTGTGTGTGTGTGTGTGTGGGTAGGTGTGTGTGTGTGCGTGTGTGTGCGTGTGTGTGGGCATGTGTACGTGTGTGGTCATACTTGTGTGCGTGCGTGTGTGTGTGTGTGTGTGTGTGTGGGTAGGTGTGTGTGTGCGTGTGTGTGGGCATGTGTACGTGTGTGGTCATACTTGTGTGCGTGCGTGTGTGTGTGTGTGTGTGTGTGTGTGTGTGTGTGTGTGTGTGTGTGTGTGTGTGTGTGTGTGTGTGTGTGTGTGCATGTGTGTGGGCATGTGTACGTGTGTGGTCATACTTGTGTGCGTGCGTGTGTGTGTGTGTGTGTGTGTGTGCATGTGTGTGGGCATGTGTACGTGTGTGGTCATACTTGTGTGCGTGTGTGTGCGTGTGTGTGTGTGTGTGTTCAGGGTAACTAGTATTGTTAATTTCCCTCCCATAATACCAGTTAAGAAGTAGTTTAAATACCATTTGTTGAACCTGATAAATAATCAGATTTGTTAAAAATAAAGAATTTAAACTCTGAGGCCACATCTCCTGTTTGTACACTTTTTACTCATTAATTTGTTTTTTTTTTTAATGTCCACCAATCAGACGTAAGTTCACCTGCACTAACTAAATCCCACATGTCTGCTTGTGACCCGACTGCTCAGACCAATTTAGTTGTTGTTGCAAAAAGGGACAGAATTAGTTTTTGATGTGAAACTCAACATATTACAAACGTTTCCTTGATTTCCTGGGTCAAATGATCTTTTTGACCTCTTGACCACAATCCTTTCCTACTCTGGCCAAGGTGAGCCTTTCAGGTGTCTTTTTAACTGGCCACTGTGGTTTTGCTGGAGTCACACGCTTTTGTGACAAAAGGTAAATGTTTTCTAACTGACCCTTGGCCAGAGAGTGAAAGCTCTGTCCTGTCTGCAGCATGTCTGACGGGTAATTCTGGAGTCCGTGTGTGGTCATTGCTGCTCTGCTTGTTTCCAGAGGGCATGCTGACCCTGAGAGCCAAACCCCCCACTGAAGCCGAGTTCATTGACAGCCTGCAGAAACTGAAGCTGGCCCTCAACCTCTTGGTGAGTTCCTAACCTTCATCCTTAAGCAGCTGCTCTTTTCATCGTCTTAACCCGGTTTTTCTGTCACTCTGCCCCCTGCAGGCCAAACTGAAGAGACACCTGCAGAATCCCAGTGCTTCTGAGCTGGTTCACTTTCTGTTTGGTCCTCTGGAGCTGGTAAGAGCAGTCAGTTTGATCTAAAGCCTGTTTACAACATGAGCTGCTTTTTAAAATTGAGTTTCATCTATAAGTACATTTTTATTTAGTGTAATTTCATGTCACGTCTCAAAATGAGTTGTAGCTCTGCAGCAACCACAATCCTCTAGACCAGAAGAAATCAGAGAGCACAACACGCTCATTGAGTTTCACGCAGTTCATAACTCACATTTTTCCATCAGAGTTTTGTCTTTTTGTTTTATTTTTCTCCCGTGCCACACCTACTGTTGCTCATCTCAGCACCCGCCCGACTAGAGTGTTGTGGCTTTTAGCTGTGAGACAGGTGCAGCAGCACGTACGTAACGTTGTTCCCAAGCCGGAGTGTCGAGCCACGCCTTTGGTAGAGCTACACAGAAAACACACTTAGGTGCTGCATTTAACACTCTGGATACTCTTTTATTTTTAGTCTGCATGCTTTGGCATGCTTATTGTCCTGACGTATTGTCTGCAGAGTTTCATTTCCTTTAGCGAAACCAATGAAAGATTTGAACTGAATCCTTAGGGTTATGCATTTTTGAAAGTCATTTTATATTTCTGCATAATGTGCAGCACTTTTTTGGTGATCCAGTTCCAGCTTTAATCTTCTGAACATGTCCTCAGGTGATGCAGAGCTGTGGAAGTCCTGAGCTGGCTCGTTCAATCATTGCTCCTCACCTGTCTAGAGACGCTGTCGACTTCCTGCGGGGACACCTCACCCCCAAAGAGATGACGTTGTTTGAGCTGCTCGGGGACGGGTGGACCAGACCCAGGTATATTTTAATGTGATGCTGGAGGCTCAGTCTGAGCATAGGTCAAGGATCACCAGTTAAAATCTTCCTTCCTCCTCCTGCAGAGCAGAGTGGCCCGTGGATCAATGCGCTCCTCCTTATTACCCCAGATTCCGGAATGGCTGGGAGCCACCGGCGGAGCTTTTCATGACTTCACCGTGGGAAACTGAAGGCCCATCTCCACCACTAGGGTCCCCCACCAGCCCTGATTTTAGAAAACTATCAGCTGATGACGTAAGGGTTACATTTGTTATGTGTGCTGGCTGTAAAATGTCAAACCTTTAAATAAATCTGCATGTATGTTTTGTTGTAGTATTATGGAAGACATTCTCCCTTGAACGGGTAAGTGTTCTACAGACGTTTCTCATGTCTTTTACACCTCACACACGCACAACCACACACCAATTAATGATGCATGTGTCCCACCAGGTCTAACGATGGAAGTCCCAACGGCCGTAAATATGCCAAAATCCGTTACCACTTTGTTGCGAGGAATGCCAACGAGCTGTCAGTGCTGCAGGATGAGATCCTCGAGGTTGGGATGCCTTCATTTCCAAATTAGACTTGAGTATGAATCAGCAGTGGATGGGCCTTCCGTCTGTTTTCAGTTCCATGTTGTGACATGTGGAATCTGCCCCTCAGGTGATAGAAGATGACAAACAGTGGTGGAAACTACGAAATCGTAGTGGGCAAACTGGTTTTGTCCCATTTAACATCCTGGATGTTGTGAGGATAGAAGAGCCAGAGAGCCCCCACGGCCAGGTATGCCACTAGTGGAGCTCTGAATACTATTCACCATAACTGTGTAGCTGTGTATAGATCCACTCATCCCAACATTTAAACAACTATAAAACACTTTTATTAACAGGTTTGTATGATATTCCAATGGGGCCCCATGGGCTCACCATTAATGTGTGTGTGAAATTTGTTCTCCGCGTTTGACCCATCCCCATGGGGAGTGGTGAGCTGCAGCTGTGGCCGCGCTCGGGAACCATTTGGTGGTTTAACCCCTTAAAAGCTGAGTGTCAGGCAGGGAGGCATTGGGTCCATTTTTAAAGTTTTTGGTACGACCCAGTCCCAGGCTACTGAGCTGGTTGCTATTTGAGATGGGTGGTAGCCGAGGACAAGGACCCTGGCAGTCTGATCCTCGGCTTCAGAAGCTGGCTCTCGGTATGTGGAAAGTCACCTCTCTGGTGGAGTTTCACCCACTGAGAGTCGCCCAGCAGAGGTGGGCAAACTAGATGTCCACCATCTTGGTGCCTGCACATTGGGGTTTACCCTGCTAAACAAGAGGGTAGCTTCCCTCTGCCTACATGTGAGGGGACGGGTCCTGACTGTGGTTTGTGCTTATGCACCAAACTGCAGGTCAGACTGCCCGTCCTTTTTAGGGTCCTTGGAGGGGGTGCTGGAGAGAGCTCCTTCGGGTGACTCCTGTGTTCCCCTGGGGGACTTCAATGCTCATGTGGGCAACAACAGTGAGACTGTAGAGACCAGGAGACGTGTGGTGGGGAGGTACGGCCCTCCTGATCTGAATCTGAGAGGTGTTTTGCTATTGGACGTGCCCGTCATGGATTGTCCATAATGAACACCGTGTTCAGGCACCACTGCTCTTGGCACCAGGATATCTTAGGCTGCAGCTCGATGATCGACTTTGTTGTCGTCTCACCTTATCTGCGGCCGCATGAATTTGACACTGACCACTACCTGGTGGTGAGTTGGCTTCGATGGTGGGGAGGACCAGTCAGTCCTGGCAGACCTAAACATGTTGTGAGGTTCTGCTAAAAACATCTGGTTAAGTAGTGTCAATTCCCACCTCTGACAGGTGTAAAGAAAATTTGCTGGCTCAGCCATATTGTAATAAGACATTGGCTGGCTTAGCCATATTGTAAGGAAAAACTGTCTTTACTCAGTTATATTGTTAAGAAGACTCAAAGGTTGTTTTCATCGATAAACTGACGATAATATCTGTGTGTCTGTGTTTCAGTTCAATGAGGAAACCAGTTTGACAATTAAAAGTTTTAATTCTTCAAATTAAACTAATGATTTTGAAATTGACAAACAGGAAATAACAATCAACATTGGCAACTTGTGGGACAATCTTTAACAGTTGATATGCTGTTCTTGCTCAAATAGACCTTCTGTCGGTGAATGAAGATTGAGAGTGATATGACGTGATTATGGATGCGTGTGTGTGCAAAGTGTAGTGAGAATTGAACATGAGGTGAGATGGATGCGTGTGTGTATCTGATTTTGCTTCAGGAAGAAACAGGTGTCTGAGTGAAGTGATGGTTTGGATAAACTTAGGTCTTATCAGAGAACTGCATCAAACGCTAAACACCGTGCTCTGTCTCACCGAACTCTTGTGGACCCTCTTTCGGATCCGGGCCGTGGAGGATGTTGTGGTTCATCCAGATGACACCGGCGGCTGACAGGGGAGACGTAGGTGTCGAACGGAACCGGTCCAGAGTTGCCCTCGGTACACGTGGATGGTAGAGCGGTTTGTCGATGCGCTTTCTTAAGTTAATTCACTCAGAAATCAAAAGACTCGGTAATGAGTCTGCGTTAGAAGTCGCGATTCAGCTATTCTGTCTGGCTGACAGGAACAGCGTGAAAGGGGGAGAAACGAGCCAACCGGCTCTGCCCCCCCCTTTGGTTTTCAGGTCCACTCTCTTTCGTTGTCCAACACGAACTGAAATCATCAGACTGAAACTTACCAAAAGCCTTTCTCTTCTCATAGCAAACGTGTGCGTCAGCAAATGTGTTTGGAGTTTAACTGTGAGAATCTGTGTGTGGGTGTGTGTGCTTGAGTGTGTGTGAAGGTCAGCAACAAACACTCTCAACATTATCTAATTATGGATTCATTAAATCTCTTATAATTACCCCAAAGCATAATAGTCATTCATTTGATTAAAACACATTTATAATGAGCAAATTGATGATTAAACTTTTAACATTCAAAACAAGAAAAGGAAGTTTAAACTTTATGTTTTGACTTGTTATGACTACTTGTCCATGAGAACTCCTTCTTCTGGTACCGCAGGTGGCAGATGTTATGGTTTCCTCCCAGACTCGCTGGTGTTCAGGTCTTAATCTGTGGGTGAAAGTTTTCAATGACCCAGCTTTGACCCAGCTGAGTCCAACACCACCTTTGTGACAGAAAACCCATATTTCCTCACGTTACAGATCCCCCCTTTTGTGACGACATGGTGGTCAAGCAGAGGCCACCTGACGTCACAACCTCAATAACGTGATGTACTCGTGAAGGTAGACATCCCAGATGAAGGCAGGAACGATGAAGCGTCTCCACAGGTCTCGTGTAGAAGGGAGTATATCCTGATTAGATGATTAAGGCCAAAACTGTTGCAATCATTGTAAAGTAATCCACTTAGGGAATCTTGAAAGCAGATCTATGCCAACAGTAGTTAATTTCATCAGCAATAATGCAAAGGTATTCAAAGGATAAGCAGCTCGTGTGTCACACGGAGCTGGGCAGGTGATGTATTCCTCAGGCGTAATCCAAGTGAATTCCAGCGCAGACCTCGACACCTCTCGAACCACGACCGAAGCCCCATGCGACAGGAAACCAGCTGAAGGATGGTGAAGACGACCCCTCTGATGGGATGTAGTCCATACGAGCTCGGAGAAGGAGACAAAGTGAGACAGCCCACACGATAGATAACATTTGATGCAAATCAAAGAAATCAATCAAAACCTATCTATGGGTACCTCTGGGAAAATGTGGATGCCTTTTGTGAATTATCTAAAGAAAAAATGTTCTGCACCCTGTTCTACATGTCATGTAAAAACGTGATGCAGAGAAAACACAAATAACAGAAAGTTAATCCTAACTGATATGTGAAACTCAGCAGGCTGCACCAATTAAAGGCATAAATATAAAAGAAATAATCATGAAAATGAAGGGCAAATTGGCTTGTGGCCCTTTAAGGGAAATAGTAACAAAATAAAATTAAATTTGTAATCAAATATAATCATGCTACACAAAGCACTAATAAAAAGACAGAGATGTAAATCAATTCTAAAATGTAAATCAGTAGGTTAGTAATCCCTAAAAATGTGAGTTAGTAGCAGGTGTCCTGGCTGGAGGCAGGCAACCTGAAAAAAAAAATTCAAAGGATATCACATTTGTTAAAAATTCATCCCACAAACGAGAGAATTTGTAACGGTCCACCAGTTAGTGGAAAAGAATCCGGTCAGAATAGAGTTGGTCAGAACAGAGGTGTTCAGTAAGCGTTTTGAATCTGGTATTGCGGACCCACAGAGACACGAGTTTGGACGTATCTGTGGGAGCAGGCTCATAAGCGATTTGGTTATCAAACTGTTTGTATCTTGTGTTACGAACCCACAGGGAAACTCGTTTGAATTTACCTGAGGGTTCCGTCCGGAACTTGAGTGAAGCTGATGGTATAATTGTTAGATCAGAACCTGATTTTACCTGCTCAAAGTTGGGTTGCAGCTTTACGGAGGCGACTTTGTTGTGATCAGAAGTAGTAGTGAACTGGAAATGCGAAAATGATGCTCGCAAAGCAGGAGGAGGCTCCCCACCCCCCTTTTTTATCTCAAACTTATGCCGTGTCTGTGAGACAGGAGAAGCATAACAAAGAACAGTTCTTAAGCACTTAAAAGCCCTATTACCAAGAAGATGCACAGTGTCACCTGAATCGTGCTGAAAGAGTAGGTGTTCAGATGTCCAAAGACCTGGAGGTGTTGAACTTGGAGGTTCTGAAAAGGAGTGATCCAAGGATGGTTGTGTCACAGGTGTCAAAGCAAACCTAGCTATGTTTAGAATCAGATACAGACATGACACTAGCTTTAGGAACATGGCCTGTCCTGAAAACTGAAGCCAAGAATACTTTATTCCCAAGAATGATGGAGGTTCCCACACAGAATCAGAAAAACCCGGTTTAACCAGAGTAGTTACAGACTGACTAGAACTCCGCCCCGTAAAAGGTGCAGCACCTAACTCCGGGTCGGAGGTCAATGTTGGCAGCTGAATTGGCTCGCCATATTGTAAAGAAAATTTGCTGGCTCAGCCATATTGTAATAAGACATTGGCTGGCTTAGCCATATTGTAAGGAAAAACTGTCTTTACTCAGTTATATTGTTAAGAAGACTCAAAGGTTGTTTTCATCGATAAACTGACGATAATATCTGTGTGTCTGTGTTTCAGTTCAATGAGGAAACCAGTTTGACAATTAAAAGTTTTAATTCTTCAAATTAAACTAATGATTTTAAAATTGACAAACAGGAAATAACAATCAACATTGGCAACTTGTGGGACAATCTTTAACAGTTGATATGCTGTTCTTGCTCAAATAGACCTTCTGTCGGTGAATGAAGATTGAGAGTGATATGATGTGATTATGGATGCGTGTGTGTGCAAAGTGTAGTGAGAATTGAACATGAGGTGAGATGGATGCGTGTGTGTATCTGATTTTGCTTCAGGAAGAAACAGGTGTCTGAGTGAAGTGATGGTTTGGATAAACTTAGGTCTTATCAGAGAACTGCATCAAACGCTAAACACCGTGCTCTGTCTCACCGAACTCTTGTGGACCCTCTTTCGGATCCGGGCCGTGGAGGATGTTGTGGTTCATCCAGATGACACCGGCGGCTGACAGGAGACGTAGGTGTCGAACGGAACCGGTCCAGAGTTGCCCTCGGTACACGTGGATGGTAGAGCGGTTTGTCGATGCGCTTTCTTAAGTTAATTCACTCAGAAATCAAAAGACTCGGTAATGAGTCTGCGTTAGAAGTCGCGATTCAGCTATTCTGTCTGGCTGACAGGAACAGCGTGAAAGGGGGGAAGAACGAGCCAACAGGCTCTGCTCCCCCTTTGGTTTTCAGGTCCACTCTCTTTCGTTGTCCAACACGAACTGAAATCATCAGACTGAAACTTACCAAAAGCCTTTCTCTTCTCATAGCAAACGTGTGCGTCAGCAAATGTGTTTGGAGTTTAACTGTGAGAATCTGTGTGTGGGTGTGTGTGCTTGAGTGTGTGTGAAGGTCAGCAACAAACACTCTCAACATTATCTAATTATGGATTCATTAAATCTCTTATAATTACCCCAAAGCATAATAGTCATTCATTTGATTAAAACACATTTATAATGAGCAAATTGATGATTAAACTTTTAACATTCAAAACAAGAAAAGGAAGTTTAAACTTTATGTTTTGACTTGTTATGACTACTTGTCCATGAGAACTCCTTCTTCTGGTACCGCAGGTGGCAGATGTTATGGTTTCCTCCCAGACTCGCTGGTGTTCAGGTCTTAATCTGTGGGTGAAAGTTTTCAATGACCCAGCTTTGACCCAGCTGAGTCCAACACCACCTTTGTGACAGAAAACCCATATTTCCTCACGTTACACAGGACTTTGAACCCATTCCGGGGACATTGAGTTTGAGTGGGCCATGTTCCGTGCTTCCATTATCGAGACGGCTGAATGCAGCTGTGCCCGCAGGGTCATCGGTGCGTGTCGTGGTGGCAACCCTTGAGCCCGCTGGTGGACACAGGTGGTTAGGGATGCTGTCAAGCTGAAGAAAGCGTCTTATCAGATCTTTTTGGCCTGTGGGACTCCAGAGGCAGCTGATGGGTAGACGGTCCAAGTGGAGTGCGGCTCAGGTGGCTGCAGAGGTAAAAACCCAGGCATGTGAGGAGTTCGGTGAGATCATGGAGCAAGACTTCCATACAGCTTTGAGGAGATTCTGGTCCCCCATCCAGCATCTTTATAGTGTGCTAGTGTGCTGCTGACCTTAACTCAAGACGTATTGGATCGGTGGGCAGAGTACTTCAAAGACCTTCTCAATCCCACCGACACATCGTCCAGTGAGGAAGCAGTCTGGGGGACTTTGGACCCTCCAGTCTCTGGTGCTGAGGCCACTGACGTGGTCAAAACATCTCCTGAATCCTAATTTTGTGCACATAATTAAAATCAAACATTTGACATAAGTTAATCAAACAATTAAAAAAAAAACTGAACAAGTGTGGGAAAAAAAACATTTTAGAGCATTTATAATGCTGTTCCACTTCCACTGATCAAACTGATTTTATTCAGTATTTTTATGTCTTTAATTATAATTCATAGAATATTTATTAGTAATTTAGGTATTTTTTTATTCATCTTTACCCCCTTTAAATTTACAGTTGGCCTATTGTTTAGTGAACTGTTTATCTTTTGTTTATGAAATGCTATGGAGAAAAAAGAAAGCTCTCAGTCACCCAGGACACGATAATCCTGAGTATGTCAACAGAACGAGACTCAACTTCCTTTCCTGTTTATCGAGATCCACGCATTACGCGCCACTCACCTTCCCACCCGCCTTGTGAGCTGCATGCACTAAACCCTGCTGTAGAAAATGAACACGGCGACTCGTCCTTGAGTGACAGACTCGCATATTTCACTTTTGGCTTCTGTTCAAAAATGTTTCTACCAGAACGAACTGAATGAAGAACCAGTTTTTAAGAGTAACACCCTTTTGACTCTCATGATCTGAGTTTTTCTGTGTGTGTGTGTGTGTGTGTGCGTGCGTGCGTGCGTGCGTGCGTGCGCGCGTGTGTGTGTGTGTGTGTGTGTGTGTGTGTGTGTGTGTGTGTGTGTGTGTGTGTGTGTGTGTGTGTGTGTGTGTGTGTGTGTGTGTGTGTGTGTGTGTGTGTGTGTAGAAAGGCTACAGGATGTCGCCTTCTGGATCTCTGAAACACGGAGACAGTTTCAAGGGGGCACAAAAAGACAAAAGTGAGTAAACGTATTAAAGTGACAGACTAGAAACTCTTGTTCTGACATCTGCTCCCATCGTGTTTCTGCTCTGCAGTGATGGACGAGGTCAACAGCGAGCTTTTAATAAAAATCACTGAAAACAAAAAGCAGCCGCCTAAAAAGATCCAAATCAAGCGATCGTCCACCGCTCAAGTTCCTCTCACCTACGAGTCGAAGCCACAGGAGGTGACCGTGTGGCTCAATGCCAAAGGTTTCTCCAAATCGTAAGTTCACCACTTACCCCAAAACACCTCCACATGCCTTCAAGGGTCACACCCTAAACACAACTATAGAGTGAGTCAGCCTTGCTCTGTAGGGACAGTTCATTATCATGAGCTGTCTTTGTGTTTCTCCACATTCTATGAGATGGATTACCCTGCAGCTGCTAGCATGCTAAGTATAGGTGTCTGTCTGACTATTGTTGTTTTTATTTGGTTGTTTTTTTTGTCTATTAGGAACTAAACATCTGTCTTTGAAAGCAGCAGCAGTAGTTTAGCTCCTGCAGATGTACCGAGAAGCTAGTGGACGTACATTTTCAGAGGTTTGGAACAGGACACATGCTTTAGTACAGGTAGTAACATCTACTATAACGGCATATTTTAGTGTAAGTTATACATTTTAATATCTCGTGTGGTATAGATAGCGAATATACTTTATAAGGGTGTGTGTGAGAAAGTTTGAAGTACTGGTGTTTCACATCTTTGAGTTATTCTTGTAGATGAGGAAGGACGCCCCTGTTTGTAATGTTGATAGCTGCAGGTAGGTTTGTAGTCTGGAACTACAGATGCTGAACATCTGGAATGGATGTCAGGAGGAGGGCTGGTGTAGTTTGAAATGATGAAACTGAGCATGCTGCAAGAGCTGCTAGAACAGCTTTGTTACCAGTGACTTTAGTGGCGAGGTTGTTGGATACGTCAGTGTTTGGTTTTGGTTTGACGGATTTATGATAAATGATTGGGATCTGAGCAATTAAGTAACTCCTTATCCCAACTGTTCTCTTCACAGGACTGTTGAATGTTTGGGAATCCTGACGGGAGCTCAGCTGTTTTCCTTGAACAAACAAGAGCTGAACACCGTGTGTGGCGATGAAGGCAGTCGCGTCTTCAACCAGATCTCCCTGCAGAAGGCACAGCTAGAGGTCAGTTACACTCCTCTTCATTTAAGTAGCTTACAAACTCGCTCCCAAAAACAAAGTCTGATGCATTTTGACCAGAGAGCATGTTAGGACAAGTTGTACGTTTAGAAATATGAAATCTGTTGTCGGTCAGACAATAAAATAAATGATTACAAGTTCTGCTTGAAATAAAAAACTGGTTGGGTTTGTTGTAATCAGGTATTTGACAGGACTTGTTGACGTTACAGTTTATTGTCAATAATAAACCAGTCATAAAAGAAAAATAAATAATGAAATTAATCACACAAAACTAAATTCTAGAGCAATAATCTGTTCACATCAAAAGAATATAGACTTTGTTACAAACTCAAAACTGAAACTGATTTATTAGCTGTGATTTGTGAAATGTCGTTAATGTTGAGGAGTAGTGAAACACACGCACTCCTAATGAAGAGGGAGCCCTGACTCAGGTCTGAAACTGTGTAGGCAACAAAAACAGAATCACACACCTGATGGAATATTTAAAATCACAGACTGCTCAAATCGTCAGGCTCATGACAACAAACTGTTTTATTTTAGAAGAATTTTTATTTACTCTCATCATCTGAGGTTTACGTGTTTCACTAAAACCCTTTAGAGTTTTTCTGATGTGAAGCACATCAGGGATATTCTGTGTGCTGCATCTCAAAGCTTGACCACATCATCATTTTGTCAAATGCTGAAAATTCACAATCTGACTCAGAGAAAAGATAAAACAGAGCAGCAATCAGACAGCCTGACTAATGACAGCAGATCTGAGTTCTGTCACCTGATTTAGCAACAGCTGCCCTCTGCTGCCACCATCAGGAAGATTGTAGTAACAGCAGGCTTTTGTCATCCACAACAATTCACAATGCATGATTCATAAGGAAATATAAGACAAAGAACAGCAAAAATAAGAAAATAAAATGTTTGAGTGCAAATCTGACTACACAAACAAGGCTAACTTTGACCATTTGTATGCTGTTACCTTAGATTTTGAATGATAAACCAGGACACCATCTTCTTATCTTGCTGTAAAACTGCAAACATTTGCATCACTTTCCATCTTAAGTGTTACAAGCTCCGTATTGGGATCTGTCAAGAGAACAGAACCCTGTAAAGCAGTTTTCTCTTTACAGAAGTCCCGCGGTGACTCAGAGCTGCAGGAAATCATGAAGCGGAGGCAGGAGAGGATCGACTCCAGCTCCAAAGAGTGAAGATGCTGAGCAACACGACCCCCTCCTCCCCCTCAAGTTTTCCTCCCTCACAGCTTTCAACGTGCAGCAGCTTACTAAATCAGTTAACTGTTAATAATGATCCAGTTTCAAAGAAGATAAAACATATTCATTTTTAATTGTATATTTATTTGTAAAACATGTCTGTTATTCAAGTGTCTCATTTTTCTAATTATGTTGCATTCCTTTCTGTCTAACCTTTGAAGAGATTATCAGCTGAAGCGGATAATAATTTGTGCAAATTGGTGTTCTTGTGCATGACACGCCTGTGATGTGCATGTGTACAATGAGTGCGGCATCAATGTTTATTCTCCCCTTTTTAAATATCACAGCTGTTTACAAAATGTCTTGATGGATGAGTCAATCTTAGTTGTTTCATTTTGAAATCAGTGCCAGATTTTTGACTAATTTTATGATGCATCGCCAATTATGTTCATATTAAAACTAGCAGGAAGAAATAAGAGGCCGCCCCGTGTTTCTAATGGCAAATTTTATCGCCAAGTATTAAAATAAGTACTTGGGGCTGATTGACTAAAGCCACTCTTTTTTTAATCAGTTATACACAATCAGTGAAACTCGGTGTAATGAATCTGCACGTGTGCGGTCGTTGTGGTTGTGGTAACGATGCGATGTGGTTCGTGTGTTGTGAACTCACAAAGGAAAATTAAGAATTATAACCATTAAATTAGCTTTTCTGGTTTAATAATGAAATGAAGATGTTCTGTGTTGTAAATATCAACATAATGTTTGAAAATACCATAATTAAATTAATTTACTTTGTAAATACTTCATTGCTGTTTTTTGTGCGCAGCTCCTCTGTTAATGCTTTTTAGGGGATAGATGTGGATTTCTGAGATTTGTTATCAATTAATATTTGTTGCAGTAAGCTCTCTAACTTTAAATGTGTGGAACATTGTAAATAAACATTTTTAATTATTATTTCTGATTATAATCGGTTGAGTTTTTCATGCAGGCTGAACGTGAATAGTCTCCTACACATATATCCTGCATTAGCTTTGATAGAAAATAGGCAGTGAAACTCTAGGATTTGAGAAGCCTGACAGATCTACGTGTTATTGTCTCTTAATGTTCATGGACTCACTTATTTTGACTCACGACAGGAAAGGCTGTTGTTGTTTAAAGTTCAGGAAACCGTGGAGAACATCTTGACAAGTAGAAGCTAACATTAGCATAACCAACTCCACCACACAGCAGAACTCCTTCAGGCTTGTGGCATATGGAGATAAAACACTGATGTTGCAGAGTGGTGGTAGAGTCTTGTTGCTGTTATCCAAGCCATGCCTTCTGAAGCTACTGTAGCGGTCACACTTTATAGCATGACGACTGCAAATAATTATGACCAATAAGATGTGAGGATTCCATATAAATATCAATATCAACCTGATTGATCTTTGAATGTTTAATCAGAAGATTATAGTTACTTTTACTTGTTCAGGGACCATTAACACACTTCGTATTAATTCAGAGTCAGGTTTATAGTTAAAAGGAATTTTATTCTTTTCTAAACTAATGATTATACATGACCAGATATGAATAATGAGATGTGATGGAGTGGATATGCGGTGATGGAATGTGATGTGTAGGTGGTGTGATGTAAGTTAGATGTTTATCAGAACCTTTGTATCTGAAAGAAATTGTGAAATCTGGGTGTAAAAGAATTTGTTGTGTTGAGGGTCTGACCTCATGAGGAAATTACTATGCAGTGATTTTCTCCAAAATGATTGTGCTCAAATTGCTCTGAAAAGCAAATAATCACATCAGCACCAAGAAACTTCATTTCCCATGATGCTTTGCACACAGAAGCATTGGGATGATGTCACCGCCTAATACCAGAAACACGTTCTGCGTGTGTGGGAGGCCATGGAGCTTTTCCCGCGAACTCAGACTATAAATCATCAGCAAAGACAAAGGAACTTCGTTCTTTTGCCCAGGATACCTGGCGGTAAGGACACGCTTGTCGAACGCTCCGACTCCCTTGAGCACGCGGAAGCTCTAAGTGCCCAAGTTGAGCTCACGGAACCGCTGGAAGCTAAACTACAAGCCATCAGGTCTGTTCAACCGCTCGCTGCTCTAACTGCTGAAAGGAAGAACACACAGAACCGTGAAGGGAAATCCGCAACTCCGTCAAACTCACGGAGAACGCCAAACAACGGAGAAAGCATCAAACCGACGGACGACGCCAAACTGCGGAGAAACACGGAGAACCGTCAACTCAAAGAGTGAGGGACGCCTCGCTCTTCTGGTGATCAGAAACTCATCTCTTTCTCTCTCTCCTTCTTCTTCCGTTTCCTCTATAGTCCAGAATAAGCAATAAAACTGCGCTATTGCTTCAAATTACCAGACGAGTTTCTCTTTCGCTCCCAAATACGTCCGTCGGGTCATTTTGAAAGAATAAACTGCTTATTTATCATTGTTTGAATATCTTTAAATGTTTTCTACTATGGCCAAGTGGTGAAACTAAAAGATATTAATTTGTGATTAATCTTTTGTGTTGTTTCATGATCCTTTGAAATGTTTTGAGTGATTTTAAGGTTAAGTTACTTCTGATTCTAAGTGCCTTGGAAGTTAAAGTGCAAGTTGCCACCCACACTTTAGCCAGACAAAGGGGTCAGCCATCTTGTATTCAAGACTCCATTTTTAATCCATACACATGCACACACACACACACACACACACACTCTACTCCTTTGTGAGAACAAAGGACCCCATTCATACATCCTCCATCACACGCAAACACATCCATCTTATTATATCACATGGTTATCATTCATTTATTTCATTGTTTATTCATTTAACAAATTGTTTAATTAAATGTCATAAAATTCAGATTTTTGTGTCCAGTACCTTTGTTGTGTCGAAGAGAAGTCTCTGCTCCGAGGATTCTACGAACTTCAAGAAAGACTGATAAGAGTTTTGGATTCAATTTTTCCCCGGTAGAACGGGGTGGTGCCCCGGGATATCTAAGAATATCTTAATTAATTAATAAATCAGTAAATATTCCCATATTTACAGAATTTATTGAAGAATCCAAAAGTAAGTTGAAGCTTACTAATTGTTCGCTCCTAATAACCCCAACATTAATTGGTGCCCCGTGTGAGGCTAGGGATACACAGAGATTTCTATCCGGCACAAACAAACAAATAAATCCAAAGAGCTTGAATTAAAAATAATCAGTTGTTCAGCCTTGAACCAGCAACAGAGTGGTGCTGATTTCGCTGAGCAGGAAGCTGCATCGAACTCTCACCAGTAACTCAGTGCTTCTTTAAAGGTGCAACGTGTAAATTAATTCTGGTTGACCTTTTAGGTTAAAATTCAGTTTTTCCTTAAAGGTGCAACGTGTAATAATTTCTGGCTAACCTTTTAGGTTAAAATTCAGTTCCTCATTAAAGGTGCAGTGTGTAAGTGATTCTGTCTAACTCTTTTAGGCTAAAATTAACTGCTAATTTAGCGACTTTAACTCACAGTGGCTATTATAACTAACTGAAACCTTCATTCAAAGACTGATATTACCCTGTTTGCTAATATTCTGAAGGAATAACTAGCATATTTAACACCCAAGTGTTGTAAGACGTTGCTACGGCAACGCACCAGCTTTCGCTAAAATACTGAAAGGAATAGTATTTTATGCGTTAGTCACGGCATTCCGTGCAATCTTAAAACGCTAAAATCTGTGTGCACAAAGGTTAATTTAGTGTTTTCTGCTACAAAGCTAGCAGTTGCTGCCAAAAGGTGCAGCTTTGAGCTATCTGCAGAAGCTCTACTTGGCTATTTTTGGTTCGGTTGTTAAAATGGAGGGACAGAGTAGTGAACTGACCAACTCCCAGCAACCAGGTGGCGCTGCGGCCCACGACTATGAACCTGGCCTACTTTCTGGACAAATATTGTCCAAACTGGTCGTGGTTGCTCGAGAACCCGACTACCCTTCTAGGGATTTCACTGAAGAACAGCGTAGCGACGAGCTAGAAGCTGTAATTGATCAAATAGAAAACCCGGATGGTACAAAACCAATCCAGGTGTCCTTGGCTAAGTTAGCCTTGATCCTCTATCAGATAGACCTTCAACGTGGTCAGAAGATCATGAACCTCCAGAGTATGCTAGCTGAAAAACAGCGAAATGGAAGGCTGATCGAGGAAGACGACACCCGCACCGATTCTGGGGACAACTGGGAGGAGACCCCGCCCCCCTCTGCTGATGACAACAGACAGTGGGAAGGGGGGAAACACCATGACTCTCTGGACGGACGCACGCTGCAGGGGAGAGATGAAGCTCATCTGTCCCAACCTTCGGCCCCGTTCCCTACACACACTATAGGGCATTCAGGACCACTTAGGGGCCGAGGGCAGTTCGCCCTCGAACCCCAGGTTGGACCACCACCCTCATCTTCACGGCCTTCTCAATCAGTGAGAAGTCGACCAGCTGAGCGGCACCTCTATTTAGACCGCTCCCCCAGTCCACGAAGGGTGCAAGGTGCCGATTGGGGTTATGCACCCCAACCTGCACCTCAACCATCCACCCATCCTAGCTACTCCGGTATTCGGCATGCCGGTAACCAGCTGCATGACCAAGCATCATACGCCAGTCCGTACCCGGACAGAGCGTATTACGCAGATGCCCCAGTTGAAAGACGCAGGCTGCACTACGCAGACGTGCCCCGGGAGGAGGACCTCCCAGGACACCCACGTGACGTGCCAGCAGCCCGCCACAGCATGCCAGACCCCAATTTGGGCCCCAGGAGTCAACATTGGGAGCCCAGAGCACACCAGCGATATCCAGCTCCCTCTGAGACAGACCGTGGGTCAGAGTCAGAGGATGACGCGCCGTACCGTGAGTCAGGGCTCCGTGTACGTCAAATTGAATCGCTAGCTAAAGACATAGAACGCTTTGATCCTAACACCAGTGAATCCAATGTCGACGATTATCTCAGGGAGATAGAACGTTGTCTGCTTGATCTTCCAGCACCCTCTTCAAGGGAAAAGCTCAAGCTAATTTGGAAAACCACATCTAGAACGGTGCACGGTTTCATGGAAACTCTACCACCTGACATTCGAGATCGGTACTCCTCGCTCTGCCGAGCGTTGAGAGATGAATACGCCACTGTAACATGAGGAAATATGGGTTTTCTATCACAAAGGTGATGTTGGACTCAGCTGTGTCAAAGCTGGGTCGCTGAGAACTTTCACCCACAGATTAAGACCTGAACGCCAGCGAGTCTGGGAGGAAACCATAACATCTGCCACCTGCAGTCTACCAGAAGATGTGTTTACATGAGTTGTACCCAGACCAAGTCAAAACATAAAGTTTAAACTTCTTTTTCTTGATTTTAATGTTAAAGTAACCATTATCATTTTGCTCATTATAAATGTGATTAATCAAATGAATGACTATTTAGCTTTGGGGTAATTATAATGGTTTAATGAATCCATTCTTAAATAATGTTGAGAATGTTTGTTACTGACCTTCACACACACTCAAGCACAAACATTCACACACATCCACACACACCTGCTCACAGTAAACTCCAGACATTTGATGACGCACGTTTGCTTTGAGAAGAGAAAGGTTTTTGGTAAGTTTTCAGTCTTATGAGGCAGTTCGTGTTGGGCCACGAGAGAGAGAGGACTTGTGAACAACCGCTAACGGGGAACGGAGCCCATGGGCTCAATCCCCCCCCCCCCCCCCCCCCCCTTCTCTCACGCTGTTTCTGCCACGCCAGGCAGAATAGCTGAACCGCAACTTCTAACGCAGACTCATTACCGAGTCTTTTGATTTCTGAGTGAATTAACTTAAGAAAGCGCGTCGACAAAACGCTTTACCATCAACGTGTACCGAGGGGCAACTCTGGACCGGGTCGCAGCGCATCTTTGTCTTCTTTGCCAGCCAAGGTGACCTGGATGAAACATCCTAAGGTGACGTCCCGGGTCCAACAGAGGGTCCGATTTTCGGTGAGGCAAAACACGACAGATAGCGTTTTGATGCATCTTTTCCACTAAACCTAAGTTTATTCAAACCATCACTTCACTCAGACACCTGTTTCTTCCTGAAGCAACATCAGATGCACACATGCATTCATCTCATCTCATGTTCAATTCTCACTACACTTGGCACCCACACGCATCCATAATCACATCATATCACTCTCATTCTTCATTCACCTACAGAAGGTCTATTTGAGCATTAACAGCATATCAACTGTTAAAAAGATTGTCCCACAAAGTTATCAATGTTGATTGTATTTCCTGTTTGTCAATTTCAAAATCATTAGTTTAATTTGAAGAATTAAAACTTTTAAACGTCAAACTGGTTTCCTCATTGAACTGAAACACAGACACTCAGATATTATCGGCAGTTTATGGATGAAAACAACCTTTGAGTCTTCTGAACAATATAAAATTTGGTTATTGATTTATTAAAATTAATATTCCGAATTAATACGTAGCATGGTTTCTCTTTCATAAAAGAGCATAAATCCATAACGCTACATTTAATGGCGAGCGTATCCAGTCTTCTATATCTGCGATATGTCTGATTTCTTACATCTAAAAGCTACAAACAACGCTTTTCTCTGTGTTTCACTTTGATGTCTTATTTTGAACTTAACCGGAAATTGTTCCGCTCACTAAATTCTCCGACCTCAGAACCGAGACTAAATTCTCGGACGCCTTTCGTCTCAGTGTGTTGACACTGTGGGCGAGCTATTGTGGAAAATATCTCCATTGCATGAGCGACTTATAGAAGCCGAATCTAAACGGAATGCCCGTAGGCACCTACTGTTGCTTGATTGCACGGTAAACGTCGTAAGCCGGGTTATGGCCGTCACGCGTTACATCGTTCAGATTGCGTGCGCTTTTTAAACGGAATGCTCGGTGACACCTGCCGGAGCTTGACTGCTCGGTAAACGTCGTAAAGCGAGGCACAGCCGTTACGCGTTACTGCATTCAGATTGAGTACGTTTTTTTTAAAGTCCGTATTGCAAGCGGGGCGAGATGCCTACTTGTTAATCGGGAAAGTTTAAGTCTGGTCGCTACAGACAAAGAACGCTAGGCCTGGCCGGGGAGCTAAGCTAGCGCCACAGTTAGACAAATAGGGCACGCGTCCCGTTAAATTGTCATCATTTCTGGCACAGTCAGTCTGTGTCCTCACAAAACCCGCATTGGCGGTGATTCTTGTAAATCGCTACGGTGTGTAGAATCTACATTTTGCTACGTTTGTCCGTCTGATAGCATCTCGGCAGCGTAGGGTTTGTTATTTTTTTTTATTATTTTTATTTTGGACCGGTGAACGGGTCGGCTTTCACAGCCTCCGTTGCTTGGTTCCATGCCTTTTTCTTCCATCTTGTGAAGTTGTGTGTATTCATTTCTCTATCAACAATTCCTTGTTTTACCCTGTGTCATGAAGTTAAGTAGGCTACGGTCAGTCCTTGTTGTGTGAGACATATTAAGGAATCTGCCCGGAGTTTTACGTCGGCTCAGAAGGTAAAAACGCGAGTTGCTCTGAACTTAATGGGAGATGGACGAGACACGACAAAATCTTTCTTGCACTGTTACACCTGATGTAAGGTTCTCTGACGTTCTGCTTCCAGAACATGCCAAGACGCAGGAGACTGCTCACCGGCCGAGCATCGCTGGTCCCTCCGCCCGCCCGAACGGGCCCGTTTTAGGCGGGTGCCGCCGGTCGGGAACAGTGGGGACTAGTGGCTGCGGTTCGGTGCCAGCTGCACTGGGTCGGAGGTGGTTCTGGTCTGCACTTCATGTCGTGAATTCGAGCAGCATGCTGTTTACAGTCATAACGCTTTTTCTTTACTTTTATTTCTTCCAGGGGGTAAAAAACCCACCATCAACATCAAGGTTTGAAATAAACAACACTTTCTCTGCTGCTTTTAAGCTGAATAAATCTCTTGAGCCTATGGTTAACCTCTCTGACAAACAGGTTGTGCTTAACCCTTTGTTTCCTGATGCTTCTCCTCTGTCATCCATGTTAAAGGCTGAACATCTCTCCAGCATGGGTGTGAAATCTTCAGGCTGTGACCCACCGCTTCAGTCAGAGGTCTGTTTTACTCGTCAGTCCGCTTCATGCACAAACCAGCTTCTTTATCGGGGCGTGATGGGAACGTCAGCCGCCGTGAAACGCTTGTGGTCTCCGGACGGAGCTGCCATGCCATTTAAGGGGTTTGTGCCCGGACATCTTGACCTTTATGTGAATGACCTTGTCACTTTTCAGTTTGTGACCTCTGCTAATACGGTGGCCAATTCTTTTCTCCTTTCACAGGGGTGTGACTTAGTCTCGGGCCTCTGTGCTCTCTTTCCTGTGATTTCTCTTACAGGTGACCACGACGACGCAGAAAACCCTGCGGTTTCCAGCAGTCCTGTGGTCAGTGGCGATATTAAAGGTGGCTCGGGGGTTGCTGCGCACACCTCTCTCACGGGCTCGGGAAGACAACCCGGCCCGGGAGGTGTAGGTGCGTGCAGCGATGCTCTGCTCGGGGCCCCTCCTGACAAAGGGGGGGTGCTGAGTGGCTCTGAGTTTTCCGTTGCGGACTTCAACCGGTTCGGGGGAACGCCTCCTCCGAGCGGGCGGGTCATTGCAGAACTCGACACTGACCTTCCTCCAATTTAGCTGACAACATTGACCTCCGACCCGGAGTTAGGTGCTGCACCTTCTACGGGGCGGAGTTCTAGTCAGTCTGTAAATACTCTGGTTAAACCGGGTTTTTCTGATTCTGTGTGGGAACCTCCATCATTCTTGGGAATAAAGTATTCTTGGCTTCAGTTTTCAGGACAGACCATGTTCCTAAAGCTAGCGACATGTCTGTATCTGATTCTAAACATGGCTAGGTTTGCTTTGACACCCGTGACACAACCATCCTTGGATCACTCCTTTTCAGAACCTCCAAGTCCAACACCTCCAGGTCTTTGGACATCTGAACACCTACTCTTTCAGCACGATTCAGGTGACAATGTGCATCTTCTTGGTAATAGCGCTTTTAAGAGCTTAAGAACTGTTCTTTGTTATGCTTCTCCTGTCTCACAGACACGGCATACGTTTGAGAAACAAAAAGGGGGTGGGGAGCCTCCTCCTGCTTTGCGAGCATCATTTTCGCATTTCCAGTTCACTACCATTTCTGATCACAACAAAGTCGCCTCCGTTAAGCTGCAACCCAACTTTGAGCAGGTAAAATCAGGTTCTGATTTAACAGCTAAACCATCAGCTTCGCTCCAGTTCCAAACGGAACCCTCAGGTAAATTCAAACAAGTTTCCCTGTGGGTTCGTAACACCAGATACAAACAGTTTGATAACCAAATCGCTTATGAGCCTGCTCCCACAGATACGTCCAAACTCGTGTCTCTGTGGGTCCGCAATACCAGATTCAAAACTCTATTCTGACCGGATTCTTTTCCACTGACTGGTGGACCGTTACAAATTCTCTCGTTTGTGGGATGAATTTTTAACAAATGTGATATCCTTTGAGTTTTTTTTTTTCAGGTTACCTGCCTCCAGCCAGGGTCCTGTTACTAACTCACATCTTTAGAGATTACTAACCTACTGATTTACATTTTTAGAACTGATTTACATCTCTATCTTTTTATTAGTGCTTTGTGTAGCATGTTTATATTTGATTACAAAGTTAATTTTATTTTGTTGCTATTTCCCTTAAAGGGCCACAAGCCAATTTGCCCTTCATTTTCATGATTATTATTTCTTTTATATACATGCCTTTAATTAGTGCAGCCTGCTGAGTTTCACATATCAGTTAGGATTTACTTTCTTTTATTTGTGTTTTCTCTGCATCACGTTTTTACATGACACGTAGAACAGGGTGCAGAACATTTCTTCTTTAGATAATTCACAAAAGGCACCCACATTTTCCCAGAGGCACCCATAGATAGGTTTTGATTGATTTCTTTGTTTTGCATCAAATGCTATCTGTCGTGTGGGCTGTCTCACTTTGTCTCCTTCTCCGAGCTCGTATGGACTACATCCCATCAGAGGGGCCGTCTTCACCATCCTTCAACTGGTTTTCTGGCGCATGGGGCTTCGGTCGTGATTCGAGATGGGTCGAGGTCGTCACTGGACTTCGCCTGGACTACGCCTGAGGAATACTTCATCTGCCCAGCTCCGTGTGGCACACGAGCTGCTTATCCTTTGCATACCTTTGCATTATTGCTGATGAAATTAACTGCTATTGAAATAGCTCTGCTTTCAAGATTTCCTAAGTGGATTACTTTACAATGATTGCAACAGTTTTGGCCTTAATCATCTGATCAGGATAGACTCCCTTCTACACGAGACCTGTGGAGACGCTTCATCGTTCCTGCCTTCATCTGGGATGTCTACCTTCACGAGTACATCACGTTATTGTGTTTGTAACGGCAGGTGGCCTGTGCTTGACCACCATGTCGTCACAAAAAGGGGGGGTATGTAACGTGAGGAAATATGGGTTTTCTATCACAAAGGTGGTGTTGGACTCAGCTGTGTCAAAGCTGGGTCGCTGAGAACTTTCACCCACAGATTAAGACCTGAACGCCAGCGAGTCTGGGAGGAAACCATAACATCTGCCACCTGCAGTCTACCAGAAGATGTGTTTCCATGAGTTGTACCCAGACCAAGTCAAAACATAAAGTTTAAACTTCTTTTTCTTGATTTTAATGTTAAAGTAACCATTATCATTTTGCTCATTATAAATGTGATTAATCAAATGAATGACTATTTAGCTTTGGGGTAATTATAATGGTTTAATGAATCCATTCTTAAATAATGTTGAGAATGTTTGTTACTGACCTTCACACACACTCAAGCACAAACATTCACACACATCCACACACACCTGCTCACAGTAAACTCCAGACATTTGATGACGCACGTTTGCTTTGAGAAGAGAAAGGTTTTTGGTAAGTTTTCAGTCTTATGAGGCAGTTCGTGTTGGGCCACGAGAGAGAGAGGACTTGTGAACAACTGCTAACGGGGAACGGAGCCCATGGGCTCAATCCCCCCCCCCCCCCCCCCCTTCTCTCACGCTGTTTCTGCCACGCCAGGCAGAATAGCTGAACCGCAACTTCTAACGCAGACTCATTACCGAGTCTTTTGATTTCTGAGTGAATTAACTTAAGAAAGCGCGTCGACAAAACGCTTTACCATCAACGTGTACCGAGGGGCAACTCTGGACCGGGTCGCAGCGCATCTTTGTCTTCTTTGCCAGCCAAGGTGACCTGGATGAAACATCCTAAGGTGACGTCCCGGGTCCAACAGAGGGTCCGATTTTCGGTGAGGCAAAACACGACAGATAGCGTTTTGATGCATCTTTTCCACTAAACCTAAGTTTATTCAAACCATCACTTCACTCAGACACCTGTTTCTTCCTGAAGCAACATCAGATGCACACATGCATTCATCTCATCTCATGTTCAATTCTCACTACACTTGGCACCCACACGCATCCATAATCACATCATATCACTCTCAATCTTCATTCACCTACAGAAGGTCTATTTGAGCATTAACAGCATATCAACTGTTAAAAAGATTGTCCCACAAAGTTATCAATGTTGATTGTATTTCCTGTTTGTCAATTTCAAAATCATTAGTTTAATTTGAAGAATTAAAACTTTTAAACGTCAAACTGGTTTCCTCATTGAACTGAAACACAGACACTCAGATATTATCGGCAGTTTATGGATGAAAACAACCTTTGAGTCTTCTGAACAATATAAAATTTGGTTATTGATTTATTAAAATTAATATTCCGAATTAATACGTAGCATGGTTTCTCTTTCATAAAAGAGCATAAATCCATAACGCTACACCACGTATGCAGACTCTGCGTCTGCTACAATGGGGGCCTTCTCCATCAAACACGGGAGAAACGAACCCCCAGAGAGTATTATCGCCGACTCAAAAGTGCTTATTTCCAAGGTCGAAACGGCCCTGGGCTCGAGGAAGACCCTGCCTTCAGATCCCTGTTCATTCACAACCTGCACGAGTGTGTTCGATCCGAAGTCTCAATGTATTGTCGGATGAAAAAACTGACAACTCAGGAGATTAGGAGATACGCTCAACAGGCTTGGGAAGCCGGCGGAAAGCCCCAAAAGCCCGACGCACATCACCGCGTCATGCACCTAGCTCCCGATGCCGAGCCGCGTTTGGAGCTCGAAGGCACAGAAGCTCCACCCACTAAGCCAAAATCTGCTAAACCTAGACCTGCTAAACCGCGAGAGCAGTCCCAATCTCCTCAACAGGGGAAGGGGGGTGCTGATTGGCCGCCTAGGTCTGGACAATCAGACAGGAAGTGGCCCAACCAAAATCAACGGCAGGCAGGTCGGAACAGTGGAAGGTTTAAGGAGCGCCGCCCACAGGTAGGTCCTGAACACGAGTCCGCAGGTGAGTACTTGACCAAAACCAACCTCCAGGAAATGTTTCAGCAGTTCCTAGCTAAACAGAAGGAACAGCTGAGATCTGCAGATGAGACTCCTGCACCAAAGTCTTCTTCTAAGAAGCCAGACCCAGAGCCAACGTCCACATGACTAGGCGTGGCTCAACCTCCCAGCGTGGCCAGGACCTACCTGATTAGCTGGGGGAACATTACTGGTAGACCACAGGAGTCTCCTGAAATCTACCCCCCAGAGAAACCTGATACTAAATTTCTGAAGTTCCTTGGTGACTTAACAAACCATGATCATGCTCGCTGTTTGTACTGTAGCACAAACGTAGGTGGATGCATACAGGTTGATGCTCTGCTCGATACCGGCTCAGAAATCACCCTGATGTGCTCCACACTGTTCCATCGCGTGTCTGACACCATGCGGTCATTCGGGAAACCAGTCCAGGTAGAACCCTGTGACCTGAAAATCACCAGCTACACCCAGACCCCGGAGTGTATCACTCACCGGGCGTGGCTGGACATCACCTTCCCAGACATGACTCTGGTTCACCCGTTTTATGTCTGCCAGCTAGATACTGGACCATTTCTCATTGGTCAGGACCTGCTTGAACGTCTAGCTCCCCTCATCGACTGCCAGAAGGGTCAACTTTGGGCTCAGGTGGACACACCTAAGCCCTGGAACCCAGATAGCAGCCGACCATCCTCCATTCTTGAAGTCAGCCTAAGTGAGCCGCAAAACCCTTGTTCCAAGGTCATGCCCCTCCCTACGGCTCCCACAGACGATGACCGCCTGCAAAGGCACAAAACCGCTCCTGGAACTCTTTTCTGCACACATTCATCTTTTCTCTGCTCGCTAAAGAACGTCAGCCTGCAGCCATATGCACCACACATAGTTGGTGGTCTCACCATCAACTGCACCCACATCTCAGATGCTCGCCTTGCTCTTTGGTCGGAAAAGTCAGCCATCAGCCAGCAGACGTTTGAACACCTGCGTCAGAAGGACCCCCTTCTGGTCAGTGTGACACGTAGCCATCGGCTCTTGTCACCTACTTGGCCGCAGAGGCTCCTGAAAGCGCCAGAGGTCTGCTCCCTGACTATCCAGCTTGGAGCAAGACAGCTCACACATACATTCAGCATCATACCACAGCTTGATCCACCTGCACTCATTGGAGCAGACCTGCTGGTTCGACTAGGTGCCCAGCTGGACACTTGCAATCAAGTCCTTTGGGCCCGGGCCACACCATCCTCTGAGCCTCGCTCAGAAGGCCCTGAACACTTGCTGTCCGGTCAGACCATTCCACAGGCCTGCCGTGCAGTGGTTGAGGCCAGCACGGTTCTGCCCCCACTGGTCAAAGGGGTGCCTGTTCGTCTGACTCTGATGAAGCATCAGAAGCTGCCAGGCACACAGGCCTTCTTCCAGCCATCACCACACTTCTTGGAGCTCAACTTAGCCGTCTGTGGCACGCCACTCTAGGAGCTGAACAATCGTTCTGCCTACTTGTTGGTCGAAAATCCGACCCGGAGTCCTATCTACATGCCTGCAGGAAAGCCCTTGGGCATGCTGATAGATAGCTCATTCCATGACTTCGAACTTTCAGTCCCCGTGATCGGACAACTTCCGTTGTTCTTGAACGACAGACAGGTTGGTGCAGACACATTCAGTACTTTCCCCTCACAAATGATTACCATCAAGCGGCATGAAGCCCTTCCTGAGGAACCCATTTGCAGTGCAACCTTAGATGCTGACGGCGGTCAGTGTCTAACGGTTTTTGCAATAAATACTCAACCCTCTGAGTCACCAGTTGAAAGCCCGGAACACCAGAGACCCTCCTCCTCTGAACCTTATGCCGGCTTCGAGGCCGAAGTCAGCCAGCAGCTTGACAAAGCGGATGCGCTGGAATCAGAGGAGCAGAGAGCAGCGCTTAGAAGCCTGTTCTATGAGTTTCAGTCCATCTTATCCAGGGACTCCCTGGACTGTGGACTCACAAATCTGCACACGGTTCGCATTCCAATGAACCCGAATGCCCCTCCTACTTTTGTACGCCAGTACAAGATTCCCCTCGCTGCTTATGAGTCGATCCAGGAGATCCTCGATCAGCTGAAGGAGAAAAACATCATCATAGAGTGTTTTTCTAACTCCACTTACAACTCTCCCATCTGGCCGGTTCTGAAACCGACTGGAAAATGGCGTCTCACCATAGACTATCGTGCACTGAACAAACAAGTACCTCTCTCCAGGTGGCCTATGATCCATTTAGATCAAGAGCTAGCCAGAGTCAGAGATGCTCGTTTCTTCTCTACGGTTGACGTAGCCAACGGCTTCTGGACCA
The DNA here is from genome assembly GCF_043380555.1 of Nothobranchius furzeri. Taxonomy (NCBI): domain Eukaryota; kingdom Metazoa; phylum Chordata; class Actinopteri; order Cyprinodontiformes; family Nothobranchiidae; genus Nothobranchius; species Nothobranchius furzeri. Next base: position 65,383,918 of record NC_091744.1, on the reverse strand, counting down.
TGAAGGTTGAGCCGGCGGACCAGTATAAACTGGCTTTCTCCTTTGGAAATCGCCAATATACTTGGAACCGCTGCCCCTTTGGCTACTCTAACTCACCAGCCGAGTTCAACATCTTCCTCCACAAAGCCATGTCAGATGCTGCTTCCAGAGGGAACCTCATATATGTCAATGACATCTTGATGAGGAGTCGAACCTTCGAGGAGCACCTGGCCGAACTCCGTCACGTGCTGCAACAGCTCGCTGACGCCGGAGCTAAATTGGCGATTCTCAAGGGACAGTGGTGTCGAACCAAAGTGGAGTATGTTGGACTGCTGGTGGGCCCTAATGGAGTCGAGCCCCAAGCAGGACGCATTAGGGCCATTCAGGACATCAAAGCCCCAGCTAATCTGGCCGAACTCAGGAGCTTCCTCGGAGTCTGCAACTACTCCAGACAGTTCATTGAGGAGTACGCTGAAATAGCGAGGCCCCTCACTGAGCTGCTTCGGAACGACACACCTTTCGTGTGGGACAGACCCAAAGAACACTCCTTCCAGTTCCTAAAACAGAAGTTGGCGTCCGCACCCTGTCTGGCTTACCCAGACAAGGATAAAGAGTTCTACATAGAGGCTACTTTCTCCTCTCACTGCCTGAGCGCTGCTTTGAAGCAGAAACACGACCAGGACATGAGAGTTGTGGCATACACCAGCAAGCCTCTGAGCAAGGTGGAACTCCAGTTCTCAGACTGCGAGAGAGCCCTCCTCTCTACAGTCTGGGCTGTCGAACACTTTCGTAGTTACATCGGTGGACAGAAAGTGATCATTGAAACGTGTCATCAGCCTGTCACCTTCCTAAACAGCCAGCGTCTGCGCAAAGGAAGAGTGTCAAACAGCCGCATTGCGACGTGGATGATGGTGCTCCAAGGATACAACATTGAGGTCAAGTATGGTCAGAACACCAAGCTAGTGCTAGGACAAGGGCTAGCTGGCTGCCAGCACTGTGACTCTGACTCCGTCATGGGCCCCCTGGACACACCTGCCGCAGTCTACCCAACCGCATCCAATCATCGCTACTTTGATGAGAATGTTTGCCAAGGGCTTCCGAAAGTTTACACTGACGGATGCGCCTACCTTCACGAAGGCCAGCTCCGTGCTGGGGTTGGAGTTGTTTGGGTGGACTGTGATACTAAGCAACCAATTCACTACCGGTTGGGCCAAAAGTCTAGTCAGTACGCCGAAATTGCTGCAGTGTTGATAACCCTCCAGCAGGCGGCAGCCTTGGACATCACTCAAATCGTCCTTTGCTCTGATTCAAACTACGCTAGACACAGCTTCATTTCTCACTTCCCCATGTGGAAGGAGAACCACATGAAAAACGCCAGGAACAGAGACGTGAAACACTCGGAGTTATTCCTAGCGTGTGATCTGCTCACCACTGAGAAAGGCATAATGGTCTACTGGAAAAAGGTCAAAGGTCACTCCAGGACCCTAGGTCCGGAGAAAGATGGTAATGACGAAGCTGACCGCCTTGCTAAGCTCGGTGCTGACCAGGGAACCTGCTGGGAATTCAAAGACGAGTGGCTTCCACCCAAGGCCGTTCACGAGGTCTGCGCGATTACTCGTCGCCATGCTAAACAGGCAGACGAACCTCGGACCGTTGGGGTACACGTGTTTCTAGGCAGAAAACCACAGGACGCGGACCTAGTCACCATGCAGGAACAAGATCCTGACCTGAAGCTCATCCGCGAGCTTCTCCAAAAGGGCCCGATGTCTAAACAACCCTCACCACCTACTGGCGCAAGCCGAGATTTGGTAAACCTGCATCGTCAACTTGCGCACCTGAAACTACAAAACGATTTGTTAGTTTACATGCGTGACGATCACAGCCCGCCGCGCTGGGTTGTTCCACTCGACCACAGAGGAGTAATGCTTGCCTATGCCCACGACGCTCCGGTTGGAGGTCACCGCGGAACAAAAGCTACCCTCGCGTCACTGACAGAAGTAGCATATTGGCCGTCGATGTCCAAGGACGTACACAGCTATGTCCAAGGCTGCCTCATCTGTGCCCAGTTTCAACCCTCCCAGCCGCTTGCTAGAGCACCACTGCAACGCAGGGGAATAACCTTCCCTTGGTCCCACCTGCAGATCGACTGGGTTGGACCGGTTCCCAAATCGGCAAAAGGGAAACAAATATATGCTAACTGTAACTTGCAGTTTCACAAAGTGGGTGGAATGCCTTCCAGCGCCAAACGATACAGCCGTCACAACCGCTGTACTGCTGATTAACCACGTTTTCAGTCGATGGGGACTTCCACTCTGCATTGACTCTGACCGGGGAACTCATTTCACATCCAGTGTAATGACGTCCCTGTTTGAACTTCTGGGAGTGGAAGTGAGATTCCACCTTCCCTATCACCCACAGTCATCCGGACAGGTCGAACGGATGAACCGCACGGTCGTCTCCATGCTCAAAAAGTACGTCTTCTCCACTGGGAAGGACTGGGACGTTAAGCTCCCTCTGGTCCTGATGGCCATACGGTCCACTCCCCAGCGATCCACGGGGGTTACGCCCTTTGAGATGATGACCGGCAGACTGATGACTCTACCACTGCACCTCCTGTATCACCCAGAGGATGTCAGTGTTGCCACTGCCTATACCGCTCATCAGTATGTGGCAGACTTGAAAACACACCTCAGAGCTACGTTCGCGCACGCTCAGAAGAAACTGGAGACCAACGTAGAAGGCGCTAAAGCCTACTACGACCAAAAGACAACCAGCCACGAATACGAGGTGGGTGACAAAGTATTCTACTTTCGGTTCGCCCAACCGGCACGCAAAGCTAAGAAGTTCCTGCCCTGCTGGTCAGGACCATTTGAGATCGTGGCAAAACTCTCTCCAGTTGCATACAGGTTACGCATCACCAAAGCAAGACAGGAGCCTGTCTACAAATGGGTGCATGCGAACCAAATCAAACCCTAAGTCAAACCATCCCCGCGGGTACAGAGACCAGACTCCCCGCAGGAGGTAGACGTAGTCTCTACATAGTTCTATTCATGGAAATGGAAAGGGGGGAAAGTGCACGTTTAACCCACTAACATGTACTAACCGACAAAGAACCAGGCCCCCCCCCCACCCCCGCCGTCACTTTCACTAACCAAGAGAAACTCCTCCTAGACCTCTAACAGGATGTACTCACTAAAACCTTACAGGGTACTCATGTTACTGTCAACCTACATTCTGCTCTGATTAATGAATCTCTACGTGCAATCAAGACTTTGTCTGAAACCATACATCAGGATATTGTGTACACACGAGTGGTGAGAGATTTGATGCAGGACCTGCTCAGGGAAGTAAGTTCCACGCTAGACAGCTTGGTTGAAAGTCGTATTTCCCCGTACTTACCCCTCTACTGTGCACCTTTCACAAATCCACCTAGCGTACAGCCTAGGTAGTGCAATGCCCATTCACGTTGATAAAAAAAAAATTAGAGCTCGGTTTCCTGTTAAACGTTCCCATAATTGAGACACCTCACATCTATAGGCTTAAGTCTATTCTAAACTTTGGTATTTGAAAGGACGGTAGGCATTTTCACCTTGAACTAGAAACCTGGCACTCCATCATCTCAACCTCGAACAGCATGACTCAGAGATTGATATCATGGACGCTTTCCAGGGTTATAACTTTGCCTTCGATTTAGAAATTGACCAACAATTACTGATTGAAGGAACCAAATTTGTTAAGTTCACACAAACCCCGCGTGAACTTACTTTGACGCCCATTAATAGATACCCAAGACGCTACATAGACACAGATTATACCACCTTAATCTGCACATTGGTCGCCCTGGGGATGGGATGGCTCATCACGGCCGTGATAGCTTATTCCACCTACAGGCGTGTTAAGAAACTCCAAGATAAGATGCACTTGCTCACCTACGGTGTGCCTCGTGACCGCGTTCGGGGAGACTCCAAGCGTGAATGTACCACACCTGTCTAAAGGGGGTGAGCAACATTTTCTTTGTTATTCTGTAACCCGAAGAGTAGTTCTCTCTTTAGTCTACCTCACTTATTTATCTGAGTGTTGCAGTATGTCACATTCTTTATAAGCTACACACTGAATGTATGACCTAAGAATGTATTTTATGAGACCTCAAGGTTGCTATGAATTTTCTTGGATGTTATATGTTTTTTTTTTTTTTTTTTGGGTTTTCTGTATTTTTGTTTCTTACTTGGTCACATATTAACTAGTGGTTATGTGCCGGCCCAGCTCAGTCTGTCAATGACTCTGTCTGACGCACCAGCACATTGTAGTACCTCTTAGTTTTATGGTCCTTGTTTTAGCCCAAAGACTGTCCTGATCCACCCTTTGGACCAAAAAGGGGGGGAATCTTGGGACCACATAGGTCAATGCGCGTTTGCGAACTATGGACCTCGTACATCACCGCGTGCTCCATAAACTGAACTGTATGGCCGGCGGTGAGATGCCTTTGTGTCCCCTCGTGGAGTTAACCGCCCACCGACCTTCCTCCTTCTACACTACTACCTCTCGCATGGACGACATCATCATTGCGTACCACCTGCGTGAGTGGCTTCTTCTCGTTATGCGCGTTGGGGACTATCCCGTTTCCTATCCTCTTTGTGCCTGACCAGGATCAAAGACCAAAGGCGCCAGGATCCAAGACAAAGACCAAAGACAAAGGCGTCCAGGGAGACCAACGTCCTAAGGGACAAACCCACCTGTGCTTCTGACAATCAAGTCGACCGACAACCGTCGACCTACGTTCATGAGGGACAAACCCATCTGTGCTTCCGACGATCGAGCTTTGGGCGCGATCCCCGAAACCAAAAGGGGGAATGTTGAGGGTCTGACCTCATGAGGAAATTACTATGCAGTGATTTTCTCCAAAATGACTGTGCTTAAATTGCTCTGAAAAGCAAATAATCACATCAGCGCCAAGAAACTTCATTTCCCATGATGCTTTGCACACGGAAGCATTGGGATGATGTCACCGCCTAATACCAGAAACACGTTCTGTGTGTGTGGGAGGCCATGGAGCTTTTCCCGCGAACTCAGACTATAAATCATCAGCAAAGACAAAGGAACTTCGTTCTTTTGCCCAGGATACCTGGCGGTAAGGACACGCTTGTCGAACGCTCCGACTCCCTTGAGCACGCGGAAGCTCTAAGTGCCCAAGTTGAGCTCACGGAACCGCTGGAAGCTAAACTACAAGCCATCAGGTCTGTTCAACCGCTCGCTGCTCTAGCTGCTGAAAGGAAGAACACACAGAACCGTGAAGGGAAATCCGCAACTTCGTCAAACTCACGGAGAACGCCAAACAACGGAGAAAGCATCGAACCGACGGACGACGCCAAACTGCGGAGAAACACGGAGAACCGTCAACTCAAAGAGTGAGGGACGCCTCGCTCTTCTGGTGATCAGAAACTCATCTCTTTCTCTCTCTCCTTCTTCTTCCGTTTCCTCTATAGTCCAGAATAAGCAATAAAACCGCGCTATTGCTTCAAATTACCAGACGAGTTTCTCTTTCGCTCCCAAATACGTCCATCGGGTCATTTTGAAAGAATAAACTGCTTATTTATCATTGTTTGAATATCTTTAAATGTTTTCTACTATGGCCAAGTGGTGAAACTAAAAGATATTAATTTGTGATTAATCTTGTGTGTTGTTTCATGATCCTTTGAAATGTTTTGAGTGATTTTAAGGTTAAGTTACTTCTGATTCTAAGTGCCTTGGAAGTTAAAGTGCAAGTTGCCACCCACACTTTAGCCAGACAAAGGGGTCAGCCATCTTGTATTCAAGACTCCATTTTTAATCCATACACACGCACACACACACACTCTACTCCTTTGTGAGAACAAAGGACCCCATTCATACATCCTCCATCACACGCAAACACATCCATCTTATTATATCACATGGTTATCATTCATTTATTTCATTGTTTATTCATTTAACAAATTGTTTAATTAAATGTCATAAAATTCAGATTTTTGTGTCCAGTACCTTTGTTGTGTCGAAGAGAAGTCTCTGCTCCGAGGATTCTACGAACTTCAACAAAGACTGATAAGAGTTTTGGATTCAATTTTTCCCCGGTAGAACGGGGTGGTGCCCCGGGATATCTAAGAATATCTTAATTAATTAATAAATCAGTAAATATTCCCATATTTACAGAATTTATTGAAGAATCCAAAAGTAAGTTGAAGCTTACTAATTGTTCGCTCCTAATAACCCCAACAGTTGTCTGCTATAAACTAAAGAGGTGATTATTAACAAAACAGCATCAGACGCAATCTGTTGTGTCTACAAACCCTGGCGGAGACCCCATGCTGATCCGGACTGTCAGAAGTCTAGTGGACCTCACGGCGCAGGGATTTCGTAGATTAATTTTGATGTGACCCGTCCAGCCTTGCGATGTCTCCAGGTCACAACAGTAGCTGGAATGCTGTTTGAGTCCAAAGTGGATGTGGCTCGTAGGGAGCAGTCTGGCTGTGTCAGTTTGCAGCGTGCAAACAGGTTTTGAGTGTATGTCAAAAGAGATGTCTCAAGGATGCTTGTTCCGAATTGGCCGGTTCGGAACTCCGCTAGAAACTGAATTACTCGGGAAGTAATTCTTGTTTTATTAAACTACTTGTTATGATTTCTGGCCAAATTTGGCCAATCAGAATTTGACACGTTTCTGAGTATTTACCAACATCCCTCAGAAAGCCACGTCCTCCTCAGATACAAAAATGTTTTAATCACTGTGAATGAGGATGGTTTAAAACACTTATGTGAGGTTAACCTTAACCTTAATTTGCATCTTATGAAGATGTGTATGAGTGTAGATAATGATTAACTTGTTAAATCAAACACATACTGATCATAAGATCTGCAATGGATCATTGTAAGAGCAGTATTCATTTCAACTTCATTTATTTAAGCACAGATTATTCAAACATTTCATTTAAATATCTTGTTCATTCAACCATATGATTAATTAACTTAGAACTTGTAAAGCCTTGTAGTATTTTATTTAGTTTTTATTTAGTACTTTTATTCAGAGTGAGGAACCCAGCAGTCGGGGCAGAGAGAGAAGGGCTTTTGCGGGAGACCTTGACAGTTTATTTATGTCTGCGTTGAAGAACGTTAAGTGAGCAAAAGGTTGATCTGTGCGTCTGGATCTTCCAGCTGATGTAACCTTGACTTTGCAGCTCTGGCGTGTATGAAAGGTTACTGTGTCAATTTGATGGTGAAAATTGACCCTTTTGATTCATTACACTACTTTCTCCTCCAGCTGACTTGTACTTCCTGATGCAGATTAATATGAGAGTATGACTTACAAAGCACTCATTCCTACTGGAAACCACTGCAAATGTAATTAATAATCGAGTGTTCCACAGCTTTAAGCAGCCTACTTTTGGAGACACATAGCTTCAGACAGAAAGTGTCTGCGATCTGGAAAAACGTTTTGGTGCTGCACCTGAATAACTTACAGGTGGCTATGTCATCTTTCTGCCACTTTTGTTGTTTTTTGTTCATTTTACCTCCTCCTCCCATCTTCGCCTCTATTTGGTCGAGGTTAAATTTACTGTACTTTGTCAATAATTAGAGGTTAATGCACAACTTTGCACTGATATGTTATATTCAACATAAATATGATATTAATATGTCAGACGGCACCGTATTCTTTATAAACCTTCTTGTTTTCTTTATCACCTTTGGAAAGGCCAAATTTATTTATTTATTTTTTGTTCTTTTCTTCAGAAAAATTCAACAGCTACTGCAGCTCACGTATAAATGAGCTTTTACTTGAATCTAGCTCACCTTCCAATGAGTCTGAACTGGATTAAATCTGAAGGCTGGTCTCAGACCAGAAACCATACAAACATAGGAAATCCAATTAAAATGTGTTTTAGAAAATCAGATGTATCATTATTAAACAGTATTTGTTGTTTAATCTTAGAATACACAAGACAGACAGTAGACTACACAACATATTAGCTTGAAACTTTTTTCCTGCTGAGGACAAAATTAAAACAACACGGTAAAGTCAGATTTCACAGTTTTTATTTCCTGACATCATTTCTGCCAAGTTGCATTACTGAAGCTGTGCTACAAGGTAAAAAAAAAGTGGTTAAAATTAGAAATGATAGACAATCTGTTGTTCTAATTTGACCTAAAACATCAGTTGATATTCAAATTAAAAAAAGTTCACAGACTAATGATTATTGCAATCTTGCAACTTTCTGAAAACAAGGCAGATTATTTACCTCTAGTTAATTAGATTTTTATCAGGTTTTTTATGTGACAGAAGAGGAAAAATCACCATTTGTTTGCATAGTTTGTTATTTATGAAGATATGCATCAAGCCAGAGATCTCCTGAAGTTTTCAGTGACCTGAAAAAGGGGAAAATGTTAGTAAAACAAGAAGCTGTTATCTTTTTCATATTGGAACCCTGACTTATACACCTGTGGATTATTACCTGACAACGTCAACCATGCCTCTCCACAGTGTTTTCATCCCGTAAGGAACACCGTGTTTCTCACATAGCTCTTTGACTCGTGGGGCCACCAGGCGGTAGTTGTGGCGTGGCATTCTGGGAAACAAGCTTGGGAAAAAAAGACAAGACATTTATTTTATATGAAATTATATGAATCTTTCTCATCTCAGAATATTATGAATAGTTTATAACGAAAATCTTTGAAAGGATTTTTAAATATATATGATCAAAAATGACCATTTGAAAAAAAGTTATTTATTATAATTATTTTGTAATTTAGTAATGCATGGTGCCGTTAAGATGATATGAATGGTTTCTCTCATTTACTAATAAATCTTGAGTGTGAAAGCAGCTCCTCCATCTTTCGCTTTGTGCTGCCTGTGTGTGCAGAAGTCAAATTCAATAATCAGAGCCCTGCTCAACTAAAGGCAGGGGAACCATAAACCTCCAACCTTATTTTTATATCGTTGACAAAAAGCACAGCAAAGCATAATTTTACCTTTAAAATATCTTTATCTTTATTCGTTTTATAAGAATTTCTATGTTGCATAGTTTGGAAAATTGGTCTTAAACACAATATAAAAAATATTTGAAATTGTTTGTATTTATTAAAATAAGGTTTGAAATTTAAATGCTTTTTAAATGGTATTCTATACTTTTTTAGAAATATTTGTTTGTGCTGCGATTCATCTGGAATGTAAGAATCCAAAAAGGTTCAAATGAAGGTAACTGGACTTACCCCTCCTCTCTGTCCCTGAGTCGTTAGCCTCTATTGTGAGGGAGTGTATTCAGAGTAGTTTCTGCTCATTAAATAACAACAGAAGCTACAGCTTAAAAGCTTGACTCTTCCATATTCTAGTCAGAATTGACCAAGCTCCTCGGATGGGAAGCTAAATGTCTTCAAGAAACCAAAGAAGTCCAGTTGCTTTCACTTGAACCTTTTTAGATTACCGTGACCTGGATGACTGAGAACCTTCACCAGCAGGTATGTAAGAATGTTCATAAACAGACATTTGGACATATTTAAACAGAAGAAAAGAACATATTGAATCACGATATATATTGTTACCGCTAGGGATGTTTGATATTATTGGTCTGCCATTAATATCGGTCCAATATCTGCATTCAAATTTAATATCAGAAAATATCGGTATTGGTTTTCAGTCTTTTAATAACCCAACTTAACACTAATTTCTTACCATCACGCTTAGAGAGAATGTGTTTCAGCTGCCGTTGGACACAAAATAAATAAGGCACTTTTCCTATTACTAACTTAAATTGAAGTAGTTGTCATTTTACAAAGAACTTTTTTAAAATTTAAGCATGCATGACAGGAGATAAGTTCTGCTTATATATAAATTTGTTTAGTTTTTATTTTTTGAACAGAGGGTGTACACAGCATATAATAGTATTGGTAGTTAATAGTTCACAGTATTGGTACATCGGATATTGGTTAAAAAGCTTATATCGATCTGCATCCCTAGTAACCACACAACCTTCAGATTAGAATGTGGTATAGATTTAAAGTCATATCATCCATTCCCATTAAAAGTTAAGAGTATATTGGTATATCAGTATATCGGATACCAGTCAAAAGTGAGTTTAACTGCAATGATTTAAGTGTGAGAAGCTGAAAATTGTTATGGGTTAAGATAAAACCATCACACTTACTGGTGTTCGATTTGAAAGTTGAGGTGTCCACTGAACCAGTCGTTGAAGAAGGACTGCTCAATGTTACACGTAGACAGCAACTAAAAGACAAAATGGATCAAAATGACAGCTATTACACAACCTTTTTATTTTTAATTTTTTTCATTTTTTTATTTATTTATTTTTCCTGTATCCTGATATATTACAGTAACAATTTTTGCTGAAAAGCCCACAGTAATAATTCATAGTGCCTTTATTGCCAACCACAGCCATTGGTTATGCGTTAAAAATGCCCAAGTCCATACTTGTGAAAGCACCATGTGAGCACCTGTGTGCGTACACACGCTTGTATATGTAAGGTTTCTCTATAGGAGTGTCCAATAGTGAGTGTGAGGGGACACAGACCTGCCCCCAAAGACACGTGGAAGATGGAGGAGTTCCAAGCCCCAGTGATCCAGAGGTCTACCACAGAGCGCAGAGACCCCAGGGAGACTGCCGTCAGGTCGGAAGCCAGTGCTGGCCAGTGCTGGCTGCTCTGCACTGGCTTCCGGTAAAATATCGACCTCAGTTTAAAATCTTAACTCTCGTTTATAAGGCCCTCCAGGGCAGTGCCCCCTCATACATTACTGCGCTTTTGAACAGGTATACCCCATCTCGGTCTCTTCGCTCAGCCGAGCAGGAACTTCTGGTGGTCCCCCGGTCGAAATTTCGATCGAGGGGTAGTCGTGTTTTTTCTATTTTGGCTCCAACTCTGTGGAACGAATTGCCACTGAGCATTAGGCAGGCACCATCCCTTCAAGTCTTTAAGTGTCATTTAAAGACTCATTTTTATCTGATTGCGTTTCAGCACTAGGGTCACTTGAATTGCCCTAACATTATGGTTTTAACTATTCTTCTTTTTAAACCGGATGCTTGATTTTATTTTGTCCGACATTTGTTTTTTTTTTATCGATTGGTCTTATTCCAATATCTCTTATCTGTAATGCTGTTTGCTTGCTATTTTACGATTTTATGTTTTATCCTGCTTTTATGCCCATGTATTGGGAATGTTTTTCTTTTAATGATGTTGTTCAGCACCTTGGGCTTCGGATAATGTTGTAGAAGGTGCTATACAAATAAAATTTGATTGATTGATTGATTGATTGAAAAGCCCCAACCCCCCTCCCGAGAGGCGCGAAGGATCACCCAAGAGGGGCCAACCAACAGGCCTAGGAGATAATAACGGCAAGCCCCAAGCCCATCCGCAGCCGCCCACTCCAGGCCAGGCCGAGCTCAGAACTCAGTGGCCCGGGACCCAAGGGCGCCTAATCGTGGCGGAGACCCAATAGAGCCCAAGGATCTAGACCCCACCAGGCAGCCACCAGGATCAAGCAAAGAGGTGCCAAAAACTTCCAGTCCCAGACACAAGAGCTGCAAATATGCAGGCAGACTGAGGCACTACCCACCGGCAGAAAATGTAGCAGGGGGAGGGTAGGCCTAGATATTGTAGCACCACAAGATGTCCCAGGAGAAGGGAGGAGTCCAAGACCCCACCTGACAGATACAGTCACATACCCCCACCATCATGCTCACACACAAACACATGCAACCTAAAGACAAACAAGAATGTACATCATACACCTACTCATGCTGCCCATACCATACTCGCTCAGGTACGGGTACTACTGCACAGAGGGCACAACCATTCCACAACCAGCCTAGATCCCCACTCAGATCCCTGCCTGAGAACGACCGCCCCCATATCCCAAGCCACCAGGCCCTCACTCAGACCCACCCAGGGGCGATTCAGCTCTCAGGCAGCAAGCGACCTGTGGCTGCACACACCCTTTTAGCTTATGAGACAGTAATACTTTATAAAAAGAAAACAAGGCACCTGCG